>NC_143055.1:131247954-131399469 GCF_052426305.1 Pelodiscus sinensis | reverse complement strand
AAAACTATTGCCTTTATCAAGCAAACGTATCTAGTTGTAGATGCTCACATGGTTTTACCCACGAACGCTCATGATGTTCTAATGTGCCACAGGACTGCTCATTGTATATACAAAAAATAAAATGTTAAACTTTAAAGCCCACAAGTCCATTCAATCCTATATCTTGTTCAGTCAATTGCTCAGACAAGCCAGTTTGTTTATGTTTGCAGATGATAACGCTGCTAACTTCTTGTCTACAATGTCACCCCCAAGCAAGAACTGGCGTGTTCACAAGGCACTGTTGTAGCTGATGTTGCAAAATATTTACATTCCAGAGGGGCTAAGGATTCGTATATTTTTCATGCTGATGACAGGTTCTGCTCGACAACAATCCAAAGCAACGCAGACAGTCTCATGTTCATTTTCCTCATCTCACTCAAATGCCACCAGAAGGTGGTAGATTTGCTTTTTTGGTGGTTCAACTGCTGTAGTTTCCACATCAGAGTTGCTTTTTTAAGACTTCTGAAAGCACGCTCCACATCTCTTCCCTCCCAGATTTTGGAAGGCACTTCAGATTCCTAAACCTTGGGTTGAGTGCTAGAGCTATCTTTAGAAATCTCATATTGATACCTTCTTTGTGTTTTCTCAAATCAGCAGTGAAAATATTCTTAAACACACACATGTGCTGGGTCATTGTCCAAGAATGCTGCAACATGAAATATATGGCAGACTGCGGGTAAAGCAGAGCAGATTTACAATTCTCCCCCAAGGATTCAGTCACTAATTAATGCATTTTTAAGTGAATGTTATTAGCATTGAAATATGGCTTCTGAAATACTGTCTGAAGCATGAAAGGCCATACAAATATTTAACGTATCTAGCATGTAAATATTTTGCAATGTCAGCCACAACAGTTCCACGTGAACACCTGTTATCACTTTCAGGTGACACTGTAAATAAGATGAGGGCATTATCTCCAATAAATGTAAACAAACTTGTTTCTCATAGCAATTGGTTGAACAAGATGTAGGACAGAATGGACTTGCAGGCATGAAAGTTTTACGTTGCTTTGTTTTTCAGTGCAGTTATGCAATAAAAAAAAAAATCTACCTTTGTAAGTTGCACTCCATTCAATAAAGAGATTGCATTATAGTACTTGTATGAGGCGAGTTGAGAAATACAAATATTTACACTGTAAAAATGAAAGTAATAAAAATATAGTGAGCACTGCATGCTTTGTATTGTGTTGTAATTGAAATAAATATTTGAAAATGTTGAAAAACATCCAAAATATTTAATTTCAACTCATATTCCCATGCAGTTAAACCTGCAATTAACTGTAATTTTAAAAAATCACGATTAAGTTTTTTTGGTTAATTGTCAGAGTTAACTAAGATTAAGCGGCGAGGAGTCCTGTGGCACCTTATAGACTAACTGAAGTGTAGGAGCATAAGCTTTCGTGGGCAAAGACCCACTTCGCCAGATGCAGATTCAGACTAACACGGCTACCCCTCTGATACTAAGATTAAGTGATAGCCTTAATTTTTTCCTTGGGGGCTTTTGCAGGGGGTGGGGATGTCTGAAACAGTCAGAACCTAAATTCAGTAAATGTTTCTGGTTGACATGAATCTGCATTTTTTAGCCAAAAAATGAGTAGAAATTTTCCAAGCATGGAAAAATTTCAGCTTCCAAAGTGAAGGCTTCAAAAAGTCCGAGAAAGTGACACGAGGAGTGGACTGGCAACGGCTACTCGCCTCTCACAGCAATAGCTGTTTAGCTCCTTTATGTTCTATTACAGTTTTGAAAATAGGAGGATGCTGCTTTAATTCGAAGGCCAGGCCCTAGTCTGAGAGCCCCACATCTGCCCTCTGTGGGACTCGCTTGCCGCCCTATGCTGAAGCACTGTTCTGAGAGAGGGAGGCCTAAACTCAGTCATTCCCTCCTCCGAGTGTTAACAGCTGGGTGACGGGGACGACCCTTACATCCCACAGGCCGGCATGGAGAACACAAATCCATTTCAACAATCCCCATGTCGATGCCCCCCTGCCTTGAGGCAGAGTCTGGATGACTCTGACCACAACTCCCACAAGCACTCAGCCTGAGAGGGGCAAAACGTGTATGGCAAACGTAGGGAGCAGCAGGAGCAAACTCTGAGGCGCGGGGGGAAGCGAACGGGTCAATGAAAGCCACAAGCTACTAACCACGGCGGGGCAGCCTGTGGCCCATCGGGCTTCTGGGTGTGGCCCACGAGACGTTTTGTTTACCGCTGCCTACGTGCAGGGTTGCTAGATTCTGCTGGTTTCCACTGGCAGAGTGCAAGCGCAGGGAGCAAAACTGCCCTCTCCCCAGAGACCGACTTGGATACCACATTCTTGCAGCCCACTGAGATGGAAGGCCACTCATGTGGCCGGCTCACTCATCTGGGCTGCCCCTCACTAGCCTAGCATGCAGACGGCTGTGTGGGGCGGACACATGCTCCATGCAGTCGGCACACTTGGAGAACTTTGCACCACAACTTCAAACAGCTCAACGAACCAGGCGCCACTGGCTGTTTTCAGAATCGCTTCATCTGGCCAGGTCTGGCCTTACATAGGAACAAGAGTGCACAAGGCACATTGCTGACCCCGAGACTCTCCCCTCACAGAGGTCAAGTTTCTGCTACAAAGCATGTCAGTTTCAGAAACACCCACGTTCTCAGAACTGGCTGAATCATTTTTGCAGACTCGTAACAGAAAGGAATTTGTGGGGGTCAGAGAGCTAACAAAAATAATCTCGGCCCAAGTGGTTAAAGTTTGGCAAAAGTTAGTAACTAAAAATAATTGTGACGACGGAAAATGTAAAGCAACATTTAATTCAGGAATCACAACTAGCCCCACCCCTAAGAACTTGTACATGGGGTCAAAGCTAATGGAAATTGGCTTCAATGAAGCAGCTGTGATGATTAGCAGCTGCAAATAGACAGGGTACATCTGTAACAGCGTCATCTCTCAGGTGAGTTCCCGGAGTCAGCAGACAAAGTATTCCTGAGAACTCCACGGGTTCAAAATTCAAATCACTGGACTTAGTTTTGGTTGTAGCCATGGTTTGAAAGAGCTGGATCGTGATCCAACTGAAAGATTCCTAGAGTAAATCTGATTTCTCTCTCGGTCTTCACATGCCTGATGTCAAAGATCTCCTTGCGAACAGCCCCCTGATTTGCACAAAACAGCAGACCGCTGATTTCTGACATTTTTAGGAAAAGAGGCTGAGTTGAGTGTGTCCCAATAAAGTGAGGAATTAGGACAGCAAAGGGAGGCCGGAATAAAAATCGGAAAGAGACCGACACTTAGGAAGTAGTGAGGGCTGTACCAATAGCAGCTGACAAACACCAGAGCAGGAAGCGCTCGGGAAAACGGGATATTTACAAATCAGCGAGTGCAGAGGATGCACATCCCCGTGTTGAAGGAATTGAGAGAACTATTGGCAATCATTTGGGGAAAGTCCTGGACAGCTGGGGCAGGAGAAAAAAAAATGTTGATCTTTTCCAGGACTCAAACAGCATGTGAATCAGTAAATCTAACTAAAATCCCTGGGAAAAAACAATAAATCTGTGAAGCGTCACGCCGGGGGGGAATGAAATCATGGTCAATCAGCAGTGTGTCTATGAAGATAGGAAGAGCGACCAGCGTACCATCCATCGCTCTCTTTGCTACTTTGGATACAGACATTGAGCGGAAGAGGAGAACGCGATCAGTATCAGCGCTTAGCTAAATGCTGGATACAGCATCTCCCTACGCCCGTAGCAGAGGAGCTCCGTGTTCTGCATGCACCACTCAGGAGTAACTTTAGAAGGAGACGACACTCATCTGCTATCATGGGGCTCGCTCTCCCCACAAATGTAGAAAGGTATCCAGATCCTCAGTTCACTCCCTTGTCCATGCTGCGCCCCTCGCCCCCAGCCCTCCTCCACAAAGTGCTGCTGCAGCATCAGGTACTTACATTCAGGGCATTCTTGGCAGCTTCTGCTTCGGAGCGACTGTCAAAGCTGACAAACCCGACCGGCTGAGGAGAAAGGAGGAGAGAGGGTCAGGGGATGACTCAGGGAAGGAGCAGCATCCCTTGCAGACAGATACAGGGACCCTGCTCACTACCACCCACCAAGGGTACTTGGGACCTGTCGTCTGCACCAGCCATCTCTCTTTCAGAGCGGAGAACTACCCTGCAGATCTCCAGGGGCTGTATCTACCCGACGGACTTTGCTTTGGGCATCGATCACCACCTGGGCTGCCTTCCCCACCTCCCTGAGGAATGCCTACGTGGGTGGTGTCTGGGGCATGAGTGTGGGGAGACATGCACCGTGTGCCCGAAGCGGGGCAGAAATAGCAAGGGCTTCAACAACATCCTTCCAAGTGTAGCCTTCTGAGACTCTCCAGCCTTCTTCTAGGTCTAGCTGGAGTGCAGCCAGCAACACACTGGAAGGCCACAAAGCAAAGACTAGAAGGTCTGTGCTGCGACTGTGCAGGAAACCTGTATTCGGGGGCACACACAGGGATCTGGCTCTTTTCAAGGGCATGGGGGAGAAGATGCATCTGGACTCTGCTGGCTAATCCTGCCTCCTTGCTCCCCTCCATTTTCCCTGCTGGGTAATCCCGGAGGAGCTCTGGCCCAAAATGGTGCATTCTGCCCTGCGGATGCAGCTGCTGGAGCCAGCGGCTGAGTGCCAGGCCGCTCTCCCTGCACCGGGCGGGGCACCGGGCTGCTCTCCCCACACTAGGAGAGTTAAAGGGACGCTCTCCCCGCATGCACGGAAAAAAAAATCCCATGATGTGTGTGGCTGGACGGCAGCGCTTTTCAGAAGGCTGGCGTCTGCTAGGAGCGCGAACCAAGGCAGGCTCTGCCCTCGGCCGGTCACCCCGGCTGGCCTGAGTAAACCCACTGCTAGCCAGCAGGGAGGGTGGAAGAGGGGAACTCCCCGAACCTGGCTGTGGGGTGGGAACGCGAGGCGTGGCCGTTTGCTGTTTGTAATCAGTGCTCCGCCCCTCAGCATGGCCGCTGGGCCCTTACCTGTTTGGAGGTGAGCTTGATGAGAGAGCCTTCGTAGCCCTGCAAGGAAAGAGAAGGGCACGGTTCAGCCGAGGCGCGCGCCGGACCCGGGCCAACAGGCCGCACTTGGCGCGAAGGCGGCCAAAAGCGCAGGGTTCTGACTGGTGCTCACCGCGAACCGTGTCGCGGGTCTGCCTGAAAGGGCCAGCATGCCCCAGGGCTCAAGGTGGCAGCCGAGAACAGTGCCACCCTGGGCACGGGGGTGACCAAGCCATACGGGACCATAGGCCCACAGCAAGGCCCGCTGGGAGGGGACGCTATATGGAGGCAGCCTCCTGTACCCTCAGTCAGGGACAGGCCAGGGGAATGGGCCGAGAATGGAGTAAGCAATGAAGCTGGGGCGTAAGTGCCGGCAGGAAGCCAGTTTCTGGGGGGGTTGCTGCAGAACCCTGAACTGAACATAAGAACGGCCAGACCGGGTCAGACCAAAGGTCCATCCAGCCTGGTGTCCTGTCTGCCGACAGTGGCCAATTCCAGATACCCCAGAGGGAGGGAACACAACAGGTAATCCTCATGTGATCCCTCCCGTCACCCACTTCCAGAGAAACAGAGGCCAGAGACACCATTCCTACCCATCCTGGCTAATCGCCATTGATGGACCTAACCTCCATGAATCTATCTAGCTCTTTTTTGAACCCTGTTCAAGTCCTAGCCTTCACCACATCCTCTGGCAAGGAGTTCCACAGGTTGACAGTGTGCTGAGTGAAGAAAAACTTCCTTTTGTTTCATTCAAACCTGATGCCTATTAATTTCATTTGGTGACCCCTAATTCTTATATTGTGGGACTAAGTAAATATAACTGACTCTTGGTCTGCCACATGAGTTCCCTAACCAGCCGCCTCTGGATAGAGCCCTTGGTGGATATACATCCATGTCTGCAGATGCAGATATTCACGGATATACATCAGCAGAAATGCAGGGCTGTCTGGGAAACTGCAGGGTGAAAGGCACAAAACAGGGAGCCACCCACCCCCCAGGAGCTAGCACCCCATGCCGGAAGCTCCTCCGGTGTGGTTCTAATGCTCCCAGACCCACCCTCAGCCCTACCCTATCCCGTCCACACAGCTGTCTGCATCTCCTCTCTGGGGGCATGCCAGCAAGCCAGAGCTGGGGCAGTACAGCCAGGCTAGAGGAGCTGCTGGTGCAAAACACTGGCTCCTGGGAGGGGCAGCTCCATGTTCTTCTCCTTTTGCAGCTGCACTTCCTGGGAAAGGCCTGTGGTTCCGCGGGTAATGATTTACACCCATAGGTACATTTGTCTCTGCTCAGGGGTCTGCCTCTGGAGCCCATCTCTCTCGCTTTCTCTGGCCCAAGGACAATAATTCCTCCAGAGTGGAACCTCTCCAGCAGGAGCGATTGAGGCCTGTCCCAAAATGGGAACAGCCTGGTGGCCTGTAGCCCCGTGGCATGAGGAAGAATGATGGGGGGGTAAATCCCTGCTCTGCATCTCCTACATCCCGGCTGAGTGCCCCTGGGGTTACTGGCTGCTCTGGGGACTCTTCCACTTCTGACCCGAAATTCCACCCTGGATCCAAGACGCCTCCCTGTCCAGAGTTCTGTCAGACCCGGTACATGCTAGCTAGAAGTTTTAGTTTCAACAATATCTCCTCTGACAAAACAATTCCTGGCCAGCTCTGGAGGTTAGGTCCACGGAAAACTAGAAGTTGGAGTGGGGCTTTTGACAAATTCCTCTTTTGGTCGATCTGTCTTGACTTTTAAACTGCTGAATCTTTGGGGCAGGATCTGATCTGGGAGCGAGGGAGAGGGAGGGGGAGAGGGAGCGAGAAGCTGTACAGATCTGCTTTCACGTTGAGGTGAAGTTCACAGATCTTTGGGTTGGTATCCCAACGGGGTGGACATCTGTGTGCTGGGGCAAGTCCCTTACACTGAGTCTTCCCAGAGCTGATCTCAGTGTCTGTACTTCTGCAGCTGGGGAGGGTGAGCTTTGCTGGAGGGGGCTTTAGTGCCTGGCTCAGCAAAAGAGGGTTTAAAGGGGATGTTAAGCTGGCAGAACTGACTGACTCAGTGATGTTTCAGCACCTCAACTGGCATCCTAGGGATCCCAAACTGCCACTGATAGAATGAGAGCCCCGTTTTCCAGATGGGGGAAATGAGGCACACGTTAATGAAGGGCTAATTATCCCCTGACTCAAGTCAATGGGAGCTGCAGCTCCACGGAACATCAGCCCCCCCCAATGACTGGTCCAATGCCACACAGGGAGTCCATGGCTAGTCCTGGAACTGACCCCCAGCTCGCCTGAGTCCATCCCAGGCCTTACCCACAAGCCCATCTTTGGCCAACTGGTGACCTCCCCACTCTGTACTCAGACATTTGGTTCTCCCGCAGATTAACATCGCTTGCTCCCCTTTTCGGCACCGGCTGTGGAACAATGGGGCCATGACAGTGGAGAAGGGTGACAGACCCAACAACACGTTCCTGAGGGGCCCTGGTGGTTTCAGCTCCCAGCGTTCCTGCAGGGCAGGCCAACGGTACCTTGAAGGGTCTGAAGAGCAAGTAGAGCTCCCGTGGTTTGATGTCCAGGGGCAGGCCGCTCACAAAGAGTGTCCGGACCTAGACAGCAACAAAGACAAATGTTCCATTGAGAGCCGCACCCAGAATCAATGACAGGCTGTGAAATAACCCAGATATTCCCCCCCCCCCCACAGAACCTAATTTAAACTCAGTTCAGGGGTAAACGTAAGTGCCTCTTGGGTGGGGAATGAGAGAGATGCACCAGGAAAGATTCTTTTGACCTTTTTCTGAAGAGCTCTAAGACTCATAGGCTACGTCTACATTGGCATCCTTTTCCGGAAATGCTTAAAACGGAACAGTTTTCCGTTATAAGTATTTCCGGAAAAAGCGTGTCTACATTGGCAGGATGCTTTTCCGGAAAAGCACTTTTTGCGGAAAAGCGTCCGTGCCAATGTAGATGCGCTTTTCCGCAAAAAAGCCCCGATCGTCATTTTCACGATCGGGGCTTTTTTGCGGAAAAGAATACTGTGCTGTCTACACTGGCCCTTTTCCGGAACAGTTTTCCGGAAAAGGACTTTTGCCCAAACAGGAGCAGCATAGTTTTTCCGGAAAAGCACTGATGATTTTACAGTAGATCGTCATTGCTTTTCTGGAAATTCAAGGGGCCAGTGTAGACAGCTGGCAAGTTATTCCGGAAAAGCGGCTGATTTTCCGGAATAAGTGGCCAGTGTAGACACAGCCATACTGTTTATAGGAGCAATTTGAAATCTGGCAGGAGGGTGTTCCTTGGGTCGGGGAGGTGCCTTTTGCAGGCGTCAAGAAAATCTGTCCAGCTGGGGCTGCTAGAAATGGCTAATAATGGCCAGTGCCTATCAGGCTGCTGACCTAAGCTACACAACCACAGCAGTAAGTCAACAGCTGATGCTCTTCTATCGACTCTGCTCTTCTGTTGACTTTTCATTTTGGTGGAGTAGCAGAGTCAACAGGAGAGTGCTTGGTGGTTGATTTATCACATCTATACTAGACGTGATAAATCAACCCCTTCTGGATCGATCCAGTCTGTAATGAAGACGTGCCCTGAGGTTCACACAGTATAGCTTGTTTATGGTAGCACATGAAAATCCCCCACTATTAGGGAAGCTGGTGGCTGGCTACTCCATAGGGCTGAGTTCTAAATCAGGCTTGAAATGGGGGATGAATTCCTGGGTTCCCCTAAAAGAAGGCTGTCAATTAATTCCGCACAGGATTCATTTGTATGGGCTGATGAATTTTCCATAGTTAGTTTGGTTCTTCTACATAAATCTTTGACCGTGGGCTCAGGTCGGAAGGGGCGCTGAGCAGGAAAGATATTACTTTAAACATAGCGTTTCTCCATGCAGCATTTTACAGAGAAGTGGATCCTGAGTAGATGGTGTGTCACTGCTAGCTTAAAAACACCGTTTGGACTGATGGTCGCTTTTAATTGCTACGACTGAACATTTATGTACCGTGCACTTAAACCTGATTGAGCATGGCTGGGCACACAGAAACATGACTGGGGCCAGGCGCATGCAGAATCTTCTCCATCAGGAGCTGCACTTTGCTTTGAGATTCCGACAACGGAGAAGTTTTCATCGGCAGCTGGATAAAATCTCCACCAATAGCTGCACTTCTCTCCCACCGCCCCAGAGGTGTAGCCCCCTCCTATCCAACCTCCCTCCAATTTAAGCATTTTAAAAAAAAAAAACCAACCCTTAGAAAAATACACAAAAATGTGTACCCTTAACTCTGCCCACAGAATGCAGCCTTCCATCATCCCCCTTCACTGCCATTGTGTAACACCCACCTTGCCAAGCAACCAGCTCCCACCAGAACCCATGGCTCTGGGAAAGGGGTGCGTGCGTGTGACGAATGGACAAAGGGAGGCAGAGTTAGGATTACAGGGTGTCTCTGGTGGGGGGTAGCTGAGGTAACAGTACGTTATGTGCTTGTATGATTGTGCTGGGTGCATCCCATCAGCACGCCTCTGATCTTGCCCTGTTCTGCATTTCACACCCGGCAGGAAACAGTCAGCCTGGTCCCTCCTCTCTCCTGGCAGCTGCTTCTCCCATCACAAAGCTCATTGGCCATGGGGAAGTGTTCTGTGCGGGGGACCACCAGTCGTACCTCCCTCCCCAAGGAACATAGGCACCTCAGCATGCAGACAGGTGCCGAGTGACCCCGAAGCAGATGAAGGCGCCTCACTCACTTATGCGCTGCAGGGAACCCTACTACGCTCTCCGCTGCTGCTGGCGTTACTGAGCCTGCTCCCTGCACACCGCTCAGTGCTGGGCAAGACCTCCTGGGCAACCCAGGCTGGGACTAGACACCCACTCGCTCATATGGCAGACCCTCGTTGCGGCCAGATAGCCACGCTGCACTCGGCAAGAGCAGAGTGTTCTCTCAGGCAACACGGATGGGGGGTCGCCAGGCCTTAAGACTACACACAGGGGGTCTTCAAAGGGCCCGATTCCCTCCCTCTTCTCCAACAGCTTTCCGCTACGGTGCTCACTCCCTGCGAGGGAGAGGGTGGTGTAAGAATCTATCTGGAATGCAATGGGATAGGGCTACACCCTGCCTGGCATGCGGTGCCAACCGGCCAGCTAAGAATGCCCCAGTATGTGGGAACGGTCAGTGGATGCAAGACCAGTCTAGCTGGCCTTCTGCCAACTGCGCCTCCTGGCACCCAGCATAGCAGTAGAGCGCCTCTCGGTTGCATCAACATGAACCCCAGCACAGACCCTTGGGTGCCACAGCCAGCTGTTACAAGTGGAATAACTCCTCGGCGGTCAGACCGTATGCTGCTACCCAGGACCTGCGCCCAGCCCAGCTAGAGAAGAATTCCTGGGTGCGAACAGATGCCCCTTCTGAAACATGGTCATTCGTAAGCTAGCGAGTGCGATTCATTCATCAAAAACGCTACGCTGCTAGAGATCATCTCAGGACAGGGTGCGACGCCACAGAGCGCAGGCTGCCATTTCCGTTTCCCGTGCTCCTACACGGTCTGCGAAACAAGTTGCCCTGGGGACTCTAAAGAAGAACCACTGTTCTGCAAACAACGCCCACCGGCTCTTTGAAAATTAACCGCTGAACAAGTTAATTTTAGTTCCCATCCGCCGAGTCCACGTGGGGGAGATACAGCGTAGTCCGAACCGAGGGGGGGGGGGGGGGGCAGGTTCTGTCCCCTGCGACTGCCAGATCTGAAAGGTCACAGCAGCGCCCGTTCCTCCTCGGCTTTCCCAGCAAGTTAGCTCCAAATCGCTGGGACATTGATTGGCCCTTCCCGTGCGTGTCCAGCCAGCAGACACCAAACCTCCACATTTCCTGGCCGACAAACTCGAGGGTAAGGAAATGAAACAGTCCCAGCTTGTGTGTCCAGTGTGTCCCCCCCAGGCAGATAAAGAGGGGAGCTCGCTCCCGCTCTCTGAGCGCCTCACTTTTAGCAAATCACACTGGCCAATCGCTGAGCCAGGTCCCGCGCTACATTATAAAAGGCAAAGGCACAGCGCCTCTGCCTCTCTGCCCCCCCGCACTGCGGAGACAGTGCTGGGAGGAGCTGGCTTTTTAAGTTGGCTCCCCCCAGCACCGGCCCCTGCTTCCCCAACCCTCAGAAGCAGCAAAGGGGAGGAGGGAAATGTAAGTAGCCGACTTGACTCCTCTTTTCCATCCCTAGCCACACTGCTGCTCAGAAGCCGATACACCTGCCAAGCCAGGGCAATGTCTCTCCTTTACGTTTGCACCTTGCCAGGCAGGTAACGGGATTCCATCAAAGTCTCCGGCGCGCTCTGGAGCGGGCGCATTCCTGGTTCGGGTGACAAGCGACCCCTGGCTGACCTACAGGCAGACGTCTATTAAACAGCAGTGGGTATCCCAGCCTGGCTAGGCAGCCCCGGCCTGGTGAGCACAGCTCTTACGTCAATCGTGAAGGGGTAGCTCATCCGATACTGGATGGCAACGGCCAAGTTAGACGTGACCAGGCCCGCTGACAGGAGGGAGGGGGGCAAAGGGAGGAACTCCCACAGGACCTGACGATTCTAAGGGCCTTGGGGTGCCTGGAGCCCTAGCCCCCTTTGAATTGCCACTGGAGCACCCCTCTATGTGGCTCTGAAAGCTGGGGGGGAGGCGCTGAGGGCTGGCTGCCCCTTGCCCCCGCCCCTTCTGAAGTCAGCACCATTAGCCCATCGTGGAAAACCCTGTGGAGCCCAGAGCAAGCCCACCGGCTGTGAGGAAACGTGGAAGGAGATGGGCAGACGGGCGCGGCTGCTGTTCTCAGTCCAGAGCAACAGGCAGAGGGAATCTTTCACCCAGTGCTTCACAGCCTCTTTGCAGTCCGGTAATGGGCTTTTATCAGGGCCCTAAAACTGCCCTTAACCAGAAAGCTTCATACAAGTGCCCGCAGGGGCGGCAAGGCCGGGTGGACACCAACAGGCCTTTCTTTCTCCTGCGTACTCCTCTATCTTGCTTTCGACTCCCAACCCCAGGTGCTTAAAGCCAGGTGCCTACGTTTCCGTGCAGGTACCGAAATGACGTGGCCTCGTTTCCAGAGGCGCTGAGCTCCCAGCCACGGGAACGTGGCTCGACACAGGCTGCCAGTTGTTCTTGTGGCTCCTCCCAGAGCCTTCTCCGAGTTTTCGCTGTCCATGTCCGAGCCACACGCAGACTCCACTAGTGATCTAACCCACTGCCGCATGCTAAGGTAACGCCATCTCGTTCCTCCTGCTTTTACACCCGTCTCCTCCCTTCCAGCAGGGCTGCTACGTGGAACGCGAGCACGTCCCTGCACCCCCGCCCTGTCAGCTGTGCGCTGGCCGGGTCCACAGAGACACCTAGTGCGTGGCAGGCTGGTGCACTGCCGAGTTACCCCCACATTGCCACAGACTCTCTCAGACAGGCGCCCGGAACTGGAAAAAGCAGAGCCTGGCCAGGGGTCACCTGACAAAAATCACTAGGAAGTGGGTCTTTGCCCACGAAAGCTTATGCTCCAATACATCTGTTCGTCTATAAGGTGCCTCAGGACTCCTTGACGTTTTTGCAGATCCAGACTAACACGGCTACCCCTCTGATACTAGGAAGAGGGGCACCCTATCTCATCCACGATGCAGCGAGGTCAGCAAGTGGGGCAGAACTGTGATGGATGAAGTGCTCAGGGAATGAGCGGAGGAGGGACACACGGAGGAGGGGAGAAGGGCAGAGTTAAGCTGATCTTGGCTTTTCCAAGTAACGTACAAAGGGAGCAAAGCACCGAGTGCTTTACGAGCCCAAGCCAAACTCCCTGAAACACACACAGGAGCAACCACAGGTTCTCAAGTCTTGGCTACAATTGCAGAATGGAAACCTCACTTCCAGTGTGGACAAGCCACGTGAGCAATTCTACCTCCTCGCAAGCCACTGGGAACTCTGATATCACTGGGGTCCAGAGCAGTGTTCCCTGTAAGCTAAGCACTTAGGCGGCCACCCAGAAGAGATTCAAATGCTGCCTAGTGGATTATGAGAGCACCCACAGACAGCAGCATGTTTTTCTACTGGTGGTGCACCTCTGCCTATGCAATGGTGCATGCAACAAAATGTATTCCACACTTGGGTGAAAAAATAAAAGGGAACACTGGTCCAGAGCCCACCCAGGATGCCCAGGGCCAACGGTGTACTTTGGAGGAAGGTGGACAAGAAAGAGCCATCTACAGCATTTCAACAGCGATACACCCAGGATACAAACTCAGTTGGTGCCCACTCGCCCAAACGCAGCTGTTTCCACAGGCAGGGCCTTAAGCATAGTGTGCAATTCTCTCCCGTGCTCAGGGGAGCATGTGCGCCCGGAGCCCATGGCTGACAAACTCATTCCTCGCCCAGACAGGCCTGGCCGGATTCCTGACTCAATCATCCCTTCCCCAGCGACCCCGAAACGAAGCCTCAGGAGCTGAGTCCACGGAGCAAGACTCGGTCCTTTGTCCCCCGCCGCTACTGCTGCTCCGGAATGCGGGGCTTCACCTCATGCCCTGGGAGCTGAAAAGCGAGAGGGAGGCATTGGCTGGGCAGGCTCCTCCGGCCTTTGATGTGCAACCGTTTCCACTTGCAGCACACAGACCAGCCAGACTCCAGTTAATAGCAGACCCAGCTCTTCCAGGGTTACTGACCCCTGACGACCCCGGCCCCTTGTAATTACGATCGTACCGCCCGTCACAGCCCGCGGCGCTTCGCCCCGCCCACCAGCTCTGCAATAGGTACACTAGCGCTGTCCTTAGTAACCCCACACGGAGACGCCGGCTGCACTCAGAGAGCTGTCCAATGCTTTAGAACAAGTTCATGTAGGCCTAAGCCCCCAGCCCGGCGGAATGCTACCGCATTACATGGGTTACAGAATAATCGATATAGAGCACAGCAACGGGAGAAAAACGTAAGAGCGGCCAGACTGGCTCAGACAAGTCCATCTAGGCCAGTATCCTGCCTTCCAACAGTGGCCAGTGCCAGGTGCCCCAGAGGGAGTCAACAGAACGGGGCAATTATCAAGTGATCCCTCCCCTGTTGCCTATTCCCAGCCTCTGACAGAGGCTAGGGACTCCATTCCTGCCTATCCTGGCTAATAGCCATCGATGGACCTATCCTCCATGTATTTATCTAGCTCCTTTTTGAATCCTATTCAAGTTTGGCCTTCACAACATCCTCTGGCAAGGAGTTCCACAGGTTGACTGTGCATTGAATGAAGAAATTCGTCCTTTGGTTTGTTTTAAACCTCCTGCCTATGAATTTCATTTGGTGGCCCAAAGTTCCGGAGTTTTAGAAGGACTAAATAATGCCTATTTACTTTCTCCACACCCGTCATGATTGTCTAGGCCTCCGTCGTATCTCCTGATAGTCGTCTTTTTTCCAAACTGAAAAGGGCCAGTCTTACTCATCTCTACAATATCCTCCCTTGGCGGTTCTCTTTTCCCAACTGAACCATCCAAGTCTTGTTCATTTCTCCCCACACATGCCACAAACATGGGAGACCCAGCTGTTCGGACTCATGCCTTGGCTAGACCGTTCCCTACGCTGGAGCTGAGCCACTGAGCACTTCACACCTGGAACAGGCCTGGGCTGCCTTAGCCAAGGAAGCCCCTGGTCCAAAGGGATTCCTTGGCAGAGTGCTTAAGGCTGCTTTCTGACATGTACTGATGGGCTACGCTCCTACCTGGACATTAGGGCCAGTTTCTGCCACATTCCCTGCCTTCCTCCGAGCAGCACCTTTCTCGGATGGGGGCAGAACTGGGACTCTCTTCCAGATTGCAGAGCCCCAGCTCCGTGGGTTCTCGCCTTGACCCCCAAAAGGGTAGACAGCCCAGGACTGGATGACAGCAGCAGGCACAGCCTGGCGGGCGATGTTACTCTGAGGACTGGCAGCCCGGCCCAACAGACAGAAGCATGGGTTCAGACATCAGGCAGCTGAATTTTTCCACCAGCTCCACTGGCTGCTGATCCAAGCATCCATACAGCCTCGTTACCTAACACTGCCACTTCCCTTCCAAGGAGACCCCGGCCTTGCGTCCTTTCTGCAGCAGGAACTGGAGAGCAGGGGGGCCATGCTGGGGCAGGCCAGGCCCACGCAGAAAGGATCTGGGCAAGGAACGCAGCAGCTTTGGGCGGCAGCACAGGAAGCATTTGAGCGAGCGAGTGTGGACAGCCCTTTAAGGAGCAACACTTCCAAACTAGAGCAAGTGGCTTGAGACTTGACACTGAAATTCAACTACATTGTATCTTTGTTGCAAGCTTATTTTCCTTTCTTCTTCCTTCCTTTCTGGAGAACTCCAGAGCATATCTGGACAGGAGATGAACAGCTTCAATGAAATGCAACGAGATGGTCAGTTTCTTCCAGGAAATCAAGAATCACCAAGCTAACCAAGACAGAAAACCTTTCTGGCCTTCTAGCCTGAGCTCACTTACCCAAGTGGTCAGTCACTCCAGATAATTAGGGAGGCCTCATTAAACAACCCTGTCGTTAGGGGGCAGTTGAGATGTTCAGTTAAAGCAGAGTTTAAAACCCTTCTTTGCTGTTCACATGCTCATCACGTGAATGTGCAGCACTTAGACCAGGTCTTCACTGCAGGGACACTGCCGTGGTTGATTGTCTGGCGTTCTACTTGGCAGGTCTAGGAAAAGGGCTTGGTCCCCACATTGTCACCAGCTGGCCAGAGAGCTCGGCTAGCATCTACCTGAAGCGGCTGGTTGTCAGACGTGTGGGGACCCAGGGTCTCCCAATGAGACCAAAGGGGGATTCCCTCCTCCTCCAGTGAGCGTCCTCGCTGCTGCTGAGTTCTGGCCTGCCCTGCCAGCATCACTCGCGGCCAGCCGGACCGAGGTGGCAGCAGAGATGTCACAGAAGTTCACCGGGGCCCATGCGGACACAGCCCCGGGGAACGGCGGCTGGCTCACAGAGAAGCTGGCGGGCTGTAATCTCCTCTCTCATCTCCCTGGCCCGGGGCCAGAAATACAGGGCGAGATGTCAGAATCCCCATAAAAGGAAAGAGAGCCAGTCCCGGCGCCTCTGTCAGCGGGCACGCGGGGTGTGCGTTGGCCAGGCTCGCCTCCGTGCAGCTGTGCACTTTGACCTGACGTTCGATCGCTTGCCGGGACAGCTTCAGCCGCACGGGTCCGCATCCCATCCCCGCGCCGACCGCACGTCCCAAGCGGGGCTTCAACGAGCTGCGTGGACACGAGCACGAGGCACGCAGGGCTCAGCCACTGCAAACTGGTATCTGCTGCCGCAGGAATTCGGACTCCAAAGTGGCCCGGTGCTTGGGGGAAAGGGGGAGGCACCTTGCACGGTGCTAATGGGCAGCAGCCCTCTCCCGCTGCTATTCCTCACAGGGGAAGACCAGCTGCACAAAGGGGTGTGCTGGAGGGCTACTGCCGTGTGTGAGCTACACAGCTGGCTCTAAGCCCTGCCCTGTGTGCACAGTGGCTGCTCTGCTCCATTTGGCACTAATGCAGGGGGCTCGTTTGCAATCTAAGCTCACCCCACTGTGCTTCACTCGCCATAAACGCTGGGCCAGGGCTGGAGGAGAGAGATCTGTCCCGAGCAGCCAGAGATGCGTGCTAGGGCCACACAGCATGCGAGCCAGCAGACCGGACTCTGCATGCCAGGAGCCAAGTGCCACCTCTTCACTAGCACCCTCCAGAACCCCGCTCCTCCTGCCACTACCTGCGGGGTGAAGGTGTCACCCACACCCCGCTGGCTGCGCTACACCGTCCCATCTAGTGGCACTGAGACCATCACAGAGACAAGACTGAGCCACTCGACAGCCTTAGCTAATACAGCTTTGAGCTCAAGCGATAGAGACTCGTGCACTAAGCTCCAGAGGTCCCTGGTTCGGTTCCGCCCACAGACAATCGGGGTCTAACAGCATTACAAAGGGTTACAGCACCTGGGCAAAATGTGGCCAACCCCCCCCCCCCCCCCGCCCCTTCAGCTGAATGGAACAAAGCTACAAGCAGGCACTGGAAATGCCACGTGCACTCCAGGGACACGGCCAGGGTGGGTGGGCCTAGAAGCAGCCACTGTTCGGATGACTGGCACGTCCCAGGAGTCGCAGCGTCAGGGAGTGGATGGGGGTCAGCACCCTTTGGCCGCTCTTAGAAATCGGAGCCCAACAGCCGTTAAAAGGTGCAGTCAAAAAGAAAAGGCAAACTTTGTAACCCCAATTATTTAAAAAGCAGCATATCGTGATATCATGTACAAAACTCGGACCCTCCCCCTCCCTCCTCCCGCTTCCTAATTGGCCCTGAATTCTTTCATGCCTCATCTACTCACAAAATAGACAGGAAGCAGCTGGCCTGACAGATCACAGTTTATCATTAATTTTTTTTTAAAAAAATCAATCAGTAATCCAAGCCAGAACTTGTTCACTCATCCTGCACACTTTGTTTTAGTCATTCCTTCTTCTTTGCAATGATTCAAAGTGACTAAAATGTCTTCTATCACACCAGAGTGTTCTTTCAAAACCACGTTTACCAGTGAGCCCCCTGCAGTAAATTGCCAACCCCAGACATTCAAAAATCATGAGTCTATAAGGTTGCCAGATACCGTCACAAAAAAATCCTGAACAGGCAGGGAAAAATTGGTTGGGGGGGGGAGGGGGGAGGGAAGGTCACTGTGCCTTTAAATTACCGCACTTCTCGCTCCCCCCCCTGCCCTCGCAGACACCGCCGGCCTTCCGTCGGAGGCAAACAGAAAATACCGGACATTTTACGAGTCTGGTATTCTCTGTTGTTTTTTTACTGGACGGAAGACCAAAATACCCAACTGTCTGGGTGAAAACTGGACACCTGGCAACCCTATCAGTCTACCTGCAAAAATTTAAAAGGGACCGGCTAAAACAGGAGTTGGGAACCTAAGGCCAAAGGGCTGGATGCAGGTCCCGGCTTGCCTCGATCTGGCCCCTGAAGCTCAGGGCTCCCCCTCCCCAGGACTGGGGAGCCCGCGCTGGCTCTCCAGTTGGAGCACCCAAAATCTACTAGCCTGGGCCCTGCAGGCTCTGGTGTGGGAGTGGGATGTGGGGAGTGTCTCTCTTTTGCTCGGTCAGGAGCCAGACACCTCAATGAGGGCTTGGGAGGTTTTTTACCCCTCTCACTTTTGTGCGGCCACCAACTGATTTTTCTGTGAGTCAGCAGCCCCCAACCCAAAAAAGGATCCCCACCCCTGTGCTAAAATATCACAAGATGTTTTCTAAGCAAGAATACATTTGGGTTCCTTTTCTTCGTCCTCTGGTGCCTGAATGTTTAGATCACAGGTCACATTTTCAAGCTTTCCTCTGCAACCACAAAGGCTAGAGAAACTTACTTTTTTAAAAACGGAAGCTGAGATTTCCACATAATCCCAGGACTCCAGGAGCCACGACTTCACGGAAGTCACCCAAGAGCGTACAAACAAAATACATCCCATATGGAAAAAACACAGGTCAACGTGACATTATAGTCCCTCTTTCTCCTCTCCAGTCCTTACACCCTTCGGTTTAATGCTCCGGCTAGTTAAAAACGCAATGGATAGATGGTACTAAGAGAACCATGTTCTACCAGCCTTGCTCATGCTGAATGGAACCTCATTTTGTTATGAGCACAGGCAGCAGACTCAGCCCCGTATGTAAGGGAGCGGCATACAAAAAACAATCCCCCAGAAAATTCAACTGTTCTCTAACACTCTAAAATCTGACACTTGGCTCGCTACTGCAGCTGCGGCACTGGAGAAAACAGAATGGGTTTTCCCCGAGAAGCGTTCAGATAGTAAGACTCTATTGTCCTAAAAAAGAACCCCAGGGACCCACGGAAATCATGAAATTCAAATCCTCCACTCCTCAACTTCTTGGAGTTTATCATTCTGGCCCACAGTGACGTGGTAGGTATTAGAGAGAAAAGTGCGGAGAAGTCCTCTGCAATTAGGCCTCAGAAAGCCATGGCATCTCCTTAGTAGTGCCTTGTTTTCTTTGAGAGTTCACAGTCAGGTCAGCCAAGTTTTAAACTATAAAATTATATTGCAGTGTTAATCAAGGAGGGGAAGGGGGGAGGACTGGTTAGGAACGGTATTTAAAAGCTCTCTATCTAGTGTTTCGACTGAAAAGAGCCTCTCTTCTGAGCCCATCAGATCATCCACGTTTGGGGCAGGAGGGGACAGGTATTTTCTACGGCCTCATTTAGTCAAAACGCCACATTCTCCTTCTACAGACGCCCCCACAGCCTGCGCACCTGGACGTGAAGGTTAGTTTCTGGGCTTGTCTGGCTTTGTTTGGGCTTCCATGGTGCAGACGTTTGAGGAGAACTTAACCGAACCTGCAGACACGGCCACCCTTCCCTCAAGAAGTGACAAGAGGAGCAGCCCTAGAGGCGAGACGATGGCCGTTACTGCACCGTAATTTGCTCCGTTCCCTCAACAGGTGCCCGGGCCGCTCAAACTCGGGAGCAAGCCGGAGAAACTCCTCTTGAATCTGCCCCTGCTCCATAGAGCCAGGAGCCAGGAAGTAAGGTACGCAGCCACGTGCAGCAAATCACGTTAACACTACGAAAACGAGCCACAAGGAACAACTACATCCTGCCAGGGCACAGACATTTTCTCACAAATGGCTGCAACTTTATGGGCCTGATTCTCCACTTCCTTCCGCTGGAGCAGAGGGGGAAGCTGGGTGGCACAGATTGGAGGAGCAGGGACCTAGTCCGGCTTTGTACTGCCGCAAGTGAGCGACTGCACTCCAGCCGGGGCGTGGCAGACGGGCCCTGCGCATCTGGCTCAAAGTGCCTTCAGTGTACTGGCTATAAACCCATAGAAATCAGAACTAACTGGCGGTGTTGGGAATTTGTTTCGCGTTTTCTAATAAAGAGACACCTGGCCAAGCTGGTAACAGCATTATGTTACGGTAGCGGAGAAGACCGGAGAACATTACTTCTAATCTAAAAGGGAAACTCTCAGATCTTCTAGACCTCACGCTGATTCAGATTTACAACAGAAAACGTGTTCTTCATTCTCCGGTTGTATCGCACAACACTATCCCCCGCTCAGATTCAAACAGCAATTAGTGTAGGTCCTACAAAAACAACCGTCTGTGAATCTGCGATACCCAGGTGCCAACGCGGTGGGAAGCTGGCACCTAGAAAAAACGAGGGGGAGCCGATACCGAAATGGCATTTCTCCACAATAATTCTTGACCAGATGTGCAGATGTTTTCGCTAAACACCGAAAACATGGAAATTAGAACTTCCAGGGACTTCAGCACCCACATGAAGGGAGTGAAAAAAGTTCCAGAGATAAATCTTTTTCCAAAGCCTGATAAAAATAAATGACAAGTCTGACAGCCCCTGTCCTCAGAGCGGTGTTAACTTAACCTGGGAATGAGCCAGGGAAGAGTGTGACTAATTGTGGCTCCCTCCCCAGACAGCCACTGAGCCCTAGAAACAAAACAGGCGCACAGAAACCAGACAGAGCACAGGTTTGCATTGGCATCAGCT
Source organism: Pelodiscus sinensis (assembly GCF_052426305.1). Classification (NCBI taxonomy): domain Eukaryota; kingdom Metazoa; phylum Chordata; order Testudines; family Trionychidae; genus Pelodiscus; species Pelodiscus sinensis. Next base: position 131,378,954 of record NC_143055.1, on the reverse strand, counting down.
GGAGGGAGGCGGGGGGAAGAAATCCTGCAGTTCGTGCTCCTTTTCAGGAGCCCGCAGAAGGGATCGCTAGGGGGCCTAGTGCAAGGAGACCAGATGGCACTGCAGACCTGGGACCCCGACCTCCTCTCCCGACAACTCACTCCTACCCTGACTACCTACTCGGCATCTCTTCTAAGTCCTGGCTGAGACAAGGTGATTGCAGACCCCACTACAGGCTACATTACGTTACCCAAGTTCAAAGCCATATAACCGGGCGGGGAGGAGGGGTTGGATGGTTCTGTGCCCTCACCGCCACCAGGTCCACTCCACCCCCCAAGTCAGGCCTTAGCTCCGCCTGGAGCACGGCACCCACAGCTCCAGCGGTGATTTCAAGGGCCCGGGTCTCTGGCAGTTGCCGTGGTATAGGAGGTGGCAGCTGGGAGCCCTGGGCCTTTTTGAATTGCCAGGCCCCAGCCCGGTCCGCGGACCTGCATCCAACTAACCCCACAGGGTTGGCACTAGCACAGCTCCAGTTCAGCAGTGAATTCAGTGAAGCTTCAGTACGGGCAAGCGCCCATGAACCGAGGCCGCCATGCTCTCCCTCATGCCCCAGCCCCAGTCGTGGGGGCTCACGATTCAACAGTGACAGTTCCGTCCGTCCCCAAGACAGATGCCCTGCCTGCAAAGTGGGGCAATCGCCAGCATCCGGTTGGGAAATGGCTTGTTGTTTGGAAGCCTGTGGTATTGGAATCAATTATAAAGCCATATAAAGAAAGAAAAACAGTGCAAACGGGAACAAAACATTTTGATTTTTCGTGTTTCCATTGGCCCGAGGCAATTTCTTTTTCACAATTTTCAGTCCATGGGCCGTTTGTTTTCATTCCCCTTTGGAACAAACATCAGTGTCAAAAAGGGGGCCGTTCCCATGGTGCCGAGTTAGGGTCATTAGGTCTCGTAATTACACTGCACTATCCGTTGCCACATGTTTGGTACTACGGGGCCCGACGTTACTCGCATCCAGCATGCTAGTGTCTTTCTATCCCTGTCCCCAGCGGGGTCTCTCTGCCCCGTTTCTCTGTACTGAGCTCTGCCCTGCATGGGATCGGCGGGGAGGCTGGCTGCTCCCAGGTGACCAGAGACAGAAGTAGCAGTTTGCATGCACAGACCTCGGACATGAGATTTCCCATTATTCCCTTCACATGCTGGGGCTGGCTCTCTCCTGTTCTGCAGCTTGTTATGGCCAGGTCTATACTACACCCAAAAAGGCTGCCACTCCAACTCCAACTATGTAAGCAACAGAGCTGGAGTGGACAAACCTTAAGTGGAGCTCTGTCTTCACAGAGGGAGGTTGATGGGAACAAACGTTCCCGTCAACTTCCCTTACTCCTTGCAAATCGAGGAGTACAGGTGCTGACCGGTGGGAGGGGGTGCCCTCAGCGTTCGATTTAGTGCAGTGTTTCTTAAACTTTTTAAGACCAAGGAACACCAAGGATTTTTTTTATGAGGAACACCAAGGATTTTTTTTGTTGAGGAGCAAAAAAAGAGGTCAAAGGAAAGTAACTGAGGAAAAAAGAGTCGGGGGAAAGTTATGGAGGGGAAAAAAGGGCCACCTGCCCCTTTAAGATGGCCATTTTGAATTCAGTTCACCACAGCACACCAGCGTGCCACAGAACACGGTTTAAGAAACACTGATTTAGTGGGTCCTTACTAGACCCACTCAATCAAACACCAAAAGATTAATCTCTGTGGCATGAGAGCAAAGGCAGTGAAAAATACTTCCAGATCAGAACAGAAGCATTTGTCAGCCCTATGCACAGGCCTCTGTGGGACACAAGACATGTGTCAGCCCTGTGCAAACCCTGCTGGGGGTTCTCAGAGCACGTGCTAGGTAGCTAGACAATGAGGAGGCCCAACCACCGCAAATGCAGCCAGAAGGTCCTAGTATCAGCAGTTGCCATCCGATAGATCACTTGGAAAGCCCCTCCCTCCCACCTCGTCTGCATTTTCCGACCCTGGGAGCAATTGGCCATCCGCAAACAGCTCCAGAGACATGGGGGGGGCGAGAGATAAGCTTGTTTGCCAGCTTATCCCAGTAATTCTGCCACCTCAAGCAGTCCCCCAACACACAATTGACAGAAAAAACACCATCAGGCTGCCTGGCTCGGTAGGACATGCTAGCAAGCAAGCTAAGGGAAAAGGCTGAAAGGTGAGTATGAGTCACCCGCCAGGCACTTCCTTAACTATTCCCAACTAAGACTGTAGAATGGCCACACTTCAGCAGAGCTGACTTTAATCTTCTACTTGCGGTTTAACAGGTTGGCTGCCCACTGCCCGAGAACAGTGACCGGCAGGTCAGAAGCCGGGCACCCCGGTTAAAGAATACCACGTGGGCAGTGGACTATTTAACCAGAACGGCCCTGCCGTCACGCGGCCTGGCATTTGCATTTGTCCACCTCAAATCAATTTAGGAGGATGCTTCATTAAAAGCTCCTGCGATTCAAAGGTCTGCGTTCTCCAGTGGGACCGACAGCCTTGCCAGGCCGCTGGGAAGGAGGGGGGGAGCCGGGATCTGCACTGTGCCCCCAGACAGGGTAGAACCTCCAGCAGAAGGGGCAGGACTGTGGCTAGGCAGCCCCACCCTCCGGCAGTCCTCAAGGGTGCGAATGCGTGCGACAGGCGGGAACCGAGCAAGCCCAAAGGAAGACACAAGATTTGAGCCCTAAAGGGCTGGCAGGCCCCTAATGTCTGGCAGGCTTCTCTCCTGTCGGCAGACCCGGGGCCTGAAATTGACTTGTAAAAGGCGTGGGATTTCACAGCCCGGCGTGGCATGCCCGCCGCTCTCCAGCCGGGACTTTTCGTCCCCGGGAAACGGCCCTCACATAAATACGCTGGTTTAGATTACCAGGCTCTGTGTAAGCATGTCGCAAACCCACAAACGCACGGACATAAACAAACCCGCCTTCGCTGGGGCCCGACTGGGATTTGCTGCTCAGTGTTGCTATGGGTTTGGGTGCTGGCCTCGGGTCTCACCCCGGCCAGCCAGGGCCTGATGCCTTTAGAACAGGGGTGGGGAACATACAGCCCAGGGCCCGCATCCAACTCCCAGCTTGCCTGGATCTGGCCCCCAGAGGCTAGGGGCTTCCCCCCCCCCCAGCATTGGGGAATTGGCACAGACCCCACACTCCCAGACCCCACACCCTAAGCCCCCTTCCCAGCAGCCCCCTCTCACACACTGAACTCATTTTTGGCTTCACCCCAGAGCATTGGGGGGCCCCCACAAAATCTACTAGCCCAGGACCCCCTGGGCTCTGGTGCGCGAGGGAAATGTGGGGTTTTGGGAAGGGGGGGCGTCTCACTTGTGTGTAGCTCCCAACTGATTCTTCTGAGGGTCAGCGGCCCCCGACCCAAACAAGGTTCCCGAGCCCTGCCCCACAGCCTCTGGCCGACGGACAGGAGTGGGGCACTCACCCCAGGGTCCTCTCTCAGCGATCCCCACATCTACCCGGTACAGCCTGTGCCGTAGTGGGGGGGCTGTCTGCTCTGTAACCTGGAGCTCCCCTGCGCTGTGATGTGTGATTGCCGCTGACTCACCCACATGTGGATTAGCCCCGACACTCAGGATCAGCCTGACCAGATAACAAGGCTCTTCCCAGGGGAGAGACAAAGAAAGGAGGCGGAGACGAACACCTGGTTTGGGGGCAGGGTCTGGGAGCCAGGCAGTCTTGGGCTGGAGCCATGAAGGAAACAGACTAAGGAGGGGGCTGGAATCTAGGGGCCCTGGGACCCCATCTCAAGGGGGCTGAGATATCCTGGCCCAGACTCCTGTAGACACATCACGTCTGTGCCGTGCTGTATCCCGGAGAAGCAATAAACCCTCTCGTTTCTACCGGCTGGTGGAGTCTGTCCTTGCTGCCACGGGGCTGCAGGATCGGGGGAAACCCCGACTTGCTGTCACACAACATATGCCAGGAGAGGCTCCGTCAGCCCCTACCTGCTCCGCCATCCCAAGGAAGCTGATGGAGGATTGTACAGCATTCTACAAATACCGTTTCAAGGGCCTGGTCACGGGCCCTTTGTACAACGTCAGAACTCTCGAAGCCAACTCCTGGACAGGATGCCATTTAGGTTGCTAGCCAGCCAAAGGTTGGGGGCTGCTCCGTCTACGGAGTGTTTTGCTTGATGGCTTTCCTGGAAACAGGGTTAAGCCCTCTGTGAGTTAAAAACACCCCAAACCAATCTATAGCCCATTTAAATGCAATGAAAGCCAGGCATATCTGCAACTCCCTGAGAAGACAGATGTGATGCAAAAAAGAGAGAAAAGCGTTTGGTCACAGCCTTGCAAAGGTCCCTTGCCCACTCACCTGGGAAGTCCTGACTTTGTGGACAAAAGTAAAGCATGATTTGTTATTGATATCATCCATGCAAAAGAGTGAGCAAATACAAGCCAGATTTACAGCCTGCTTCAGAAATGCTGCATTTGTCCATGTAATGCGTGTTTGTATTCTATGCTACATTCCAACTGAACACAGAAAGTTTGGGGCTGGAATGACCACCCCAAAGGCTGACAAGTTTGATAATTACTCTGCATTTGAATCTAAATTATAATCATCAGGTGCCCATTGAGAAACAAACAGCTTAAGAATGCTGCCATTATCACGTTCGTTATCTCGGTGTTCCACTGACCGGAGACCTTGATGCAAATGCAGGGGAGCAGTGGATGCAGATTTGCTAATGCCTAGCAGAGAAAGGGATAACATGACCCAGTGGCTAGAAGTTGAACCTAGAGAAATTCAGGCTGAAAATGACACACCCATTTTTCGCAGTCAGAGTTTTAACCTTTGGAACCACTTACCAAGGGTCAGACAATTTTCAAATCAAGATGGTGAAGAGGGTTTCCCTAAAAGATCTGCTGTAGGAATTATTTGGGGACAGTTCTCTGCCCTGGGCTATGCACGAAGTCAGGCTAAAGGTCTCTGGTGACCTTTGAATCTATGACTCTGTCCAATACGACAAGACACATCCTTCCTCTGCTGACGGACCTGGAGGAACTCACGCCTGGCTGCCGTTACACTCCGGATACCTAGATCAGCCTGGCTTCCCATCCCAGCTTAAAAACCCACAAGCTTATTGGACATCTAGAAAATATTCCCTGTCCAGTGAGCTATGAAGGGTCTGGATTTCACCTCAGTCTAGGACCGGTTCGGGAACCTTCGCAGGGTACGTTTAATATTTAAGTATTTTGCTGAGATGGTTTCAGATCCCGACACACACACAGCATGGGGGGGGGCACATACACACATGTAGGCCATTAACTCAGTAAGCCACTCCCAAAACAAACCTCGGTATTTATCCTTTAAGTGGGTGAGTCTGACCCAGGGATGGGAGCCCTCTCCCTAGCCGGGTGATTGCTTTGCAGAAAGCCACAGCTCTTCCAGCTGGCAAATCTTCTCTATGATCTACCCTCCCCCCCAGCAAAACTGGGGGAAGAACCCAGAACTGCCTGCTCCCCCCTCCACTCCAAACCCCGCTGCTACCCAAAAGACAGGCCCTGAGATTTAAACCACTCCCATTTATACTCCTATCAGGGTGACCAAATGGCAAGTGTGAAAAATTGGGGTGGGGATGGGGTAATAGGCTTCCATATAAGACAAAGCCCCAAATTGCGGGACAGACCCTATCAAATAGGACATCTGGTCACCCTCACTCCTGTGTGCTAGAAAATAGCACTGGCCACATGGGCGGACACGCGGAGTAGGGTATGTTCAGGAAAACGGAGCTGCTGCCTGAGAGTGACTTCATTATATGAAACTCCTGCAAACTCCTTTGCAGCCCTCTCCTGGACCTGGGCAGGAACATATGCAAACAGCCTACTGACCAAAAGGTGGGTGAGAAAAGAGACGGGAGCGATGGGCCTGGCCAGAAGGAATCCCACCCTCTCCAGAGCTCTTCCTTCATGCACCGCACCCTCCCCAAGGTAAAAAAAAAGCCCAGAAGTGTGTTCTGTTGACTGGGAGCAGCTCACAGCTCCCACTGGGCGTCTGGGGCAGGCAAGCGGCTCTGGACAACAGGAGAAGCAAGGCAAAAATGAGCATTTCTCACTTTGGACAAGAAGGCCCAGAGCCTGCCCTGGATAAGAGGACACAGCCCAGCGGAACGGGATGGCTCCTGGGGGAAGGGTTCTCTTTTTGCAGCAAGCTTTCTGTCCAGTTTTTAAAGAGCAGGAGGAAAGCAGAACAATGGAACCGCGCTGGCAGACAGGGTGGGTTGCGGGGCTTAAAAAAAGTGAGGTGGGGCTGGTGAGCCTGACCTGGCTGGCCCTAGAAACACACTGAGAGGAATTAAGCAGAGTTACCAACCCTCCTGAAATGCGGCCAGGCAGTAGGTGCGGGGTGTGCTTTGAGAGAGGCCTCGCCTCCCGGGCGTGCCTGCCTCTGCACTCCACTGCATGGAGACCCTATGTAACCGCACTGCCCTGGCAACGCACAACAGCATGGGCCTCTCCCCTGCTCACCCCGCCATGCAGTGCTTCCTGGAACGGGCGTATGGCACTCCCCTGCACTGCTGCTGTCTGGGTGCTGTCCTGGGATCCCCCAGCCGGGCAGGGCAGTGCCAGCCAGGCACACAGCCCCAGAGCGCCCAGGGCAGGGCAGTGCCAGCCAGGCACACAGCCCCAGAGCGCCCGGGGCAGGGCAGGCAGTGCCAGCCAGGCACACAGCCCCAGAGTGCCCGGGCCAGGGCAGTGCCAGCCAGGCACACAGCCCCAGAGCGCCCGGGGCAGGGCAGTGCCAGCCAGGCACACAGCCCCAGAGCGCCCGGGGCAGGGCAGTGCCAGCCAGGCACACAGCCCCAGAGCGCCCGGGGCAGGGCAGTGCCAGCCAGGCACACAGCCCCAGAGCGCCCGGGGCAGGGCGGGCAGTGCCAGCCAGGCACACAGCCCCAGAGCGCCCGGGGCAGGGCAGTGCCAGCCAGGCACACAGCCCCAGAGCGCCCGGGGCAGGGCGGGCAGTGCCAGCCAGGCACACAGCCCCAGAGCGCCCGGGGCAGGGCAGTGCCAGCCAGGCACACAGCCCCAGAGCGCCCGGGCCAGGGCAGTGCCAGCCAGGCACACAGCCCCAGAGCGCCCGGGGCAGGGCAGTGCCAGCCAGGCACACAGCCCCAGAGCGCCCGGGGCAGGGCAGTGCCAGCCAGGCACACAGCCCCAGAGCGCCCGGGGCAGGGCAGTGCCAGCCAGGCACACAGCCCCAGAGCGCCCGGGGCAGGGCAGGGCAGTGCCAGCCAGGCACACAGCCCCAGAGCGCCCGGGGCAGGGCAGTGCCAGCCAGGCACACAGCCCCAGAGCGCCCGGGGCAGGGCAGTGCCAGCCAGGCACACAGCCCCAGAGCGCCCGGGGCAGGGCAGTGCCAGCCAGGCACACAGCCCCAGAGCGCCCGGGACAGGGCAGTGCCAGCCAGGCACACAGCCCCAGAGCGCCCGGGGCAGGGCAGTGCCAGCCAGGCACACAGCCCCAGAGCGCCCGGGGCAGGGCAGTGCCAGCCAGGCACACAGCCCCAGAGCGCCCGGGCCAGGGCAGTGCCAGCCAGGCACACAGCCCCAGAGCGCCCGGGCCAGGGCAGTGCCAGCCAGGCACACAGCCCCAGAGCGCCCAGGGCAGGGCAGGGCAGTGCCAGCCAGGCACACAGCCCCAGAGCGCCCGGGGCAGGGCAGTGCCAGCCAGGCACACAGCCCCAGAGCGCCCAGGGCAGGGCAGGGCAGTGCCAGCCAGGCACACAGCCCCAGCAGCGCGCAGGGGGACTCAGCCCGCACACGCTGCCTGGGGGCTCTAGCTGGAGCCGAGCGGCGCGGGGCCACGGGAGCTGAGCGCTCCAGGGCACCGCGAGTCCCGCCGGCCGAGCCGCCCTGCGCGGCGGGGGGCAGCGGGAAGGCGCGGCCCCGGAGGTGGCGCTCCGCGGCCCGGGCTCCGTCCCCGCAGCGGGCGAAGGCGGGGCCCGGCCGGAGCGGAGCAAACACCTGAGTGAGCCCGGCGGGGCGGCCGGAGCGCCCGGGACAGACCGCGACCCCGGGCACCTCCGGAGCCTCCTAGCTACTCCCCAGCCCCGCTCCCCTCCGGGATCCGGCCCCTACACCGCTCCCCCCGCCCGGCCCCCCTACACCGCTCCCCCTGCGCCCCAGCCCCGCTCCCCTCCCGGCCCCCCTACACCGCTCCCCCTGCGCCCCAGCCCCGCTCCCCTCCCGGCCCCCCTACACCGCTCCCCCTGCGCCCCAGCCCCGCTCCCCTCGACGCCCCGCCCGGCCCCCTCCCCGCTCCCCTCTGGCCTCCCCACACACCCCGTCCCGCTCCCCGGCCCCCGCACCTCCTGCCCCGCTCCCCCCAGTAGCCACACTGCCCGCCCGCCCCCCCAGACCCTGTGCCCCGCTCCCCCGGGGCCCCGTCCCGCACCTCGTCCTCGGGCAGGCTGGGCTCGGCCGGGCCGCTGTCCTTGTCGGCGGGGAGGCTGTTCATGCTGCCGTCCCGGGGCGCGCGGAGCCGGCTGCGGAGAGGCTGGTCCCTGCCGCTGGCAGCAGCATCCAGGCGGGGCGGGCGGCGCTGCTCTGAGCCCCCGGCGGCCCAGCCCGGCCCGGCCCGGCAGGGAGCAGCGGCGCGGGGGCGGGGGCAGCCAGCGCGGCCGCCGCTGGGGCAGGAGAGTCCGGGGGCCGTGCGCCTTGCGCGCTCCGAGGCCAGCGCCTCCCGGCCCCCTGCGGTGGGGACGGGGCGGGGCCGGGTGTGGGGCCCTGCGCGCCCGGGGCCCGCTCCCTCGTGGGCTGCCAGTCACAATGGCGCAGCCCCGAGGGCAGCCTCACCGCCGGGGGGTGGAGGGTTCTGCTGTTGTGGTCACTCATTCAGCCCCTAACCCTGCTCCCTTGGGCACCAGCCGCCAATGGGCCTCGCCCCCTGGGGCCCTGGCACCTCCCCCCCATGTACTGTTCTAAGGCACCAGGCACCCGCCGCCAGTGTTGCACATCGAGGTGCCCCACTCGCTAGAGCAGAGGTGGGGAACCTCAGGCCCGTGGGCCGGATGCAGCCCCTGAGGCTCAGGGCTCCCCCATCAGGGAGTCCCTGCCGCCCCACCATGGGGCTTGAGCGCACAAAATCTACCAGGCCAGGGCCCCCTAGACTCTGCCCAAGGAGAACGTGGGGACTGTCTGTCTCCTTCTGAGTGAGCCCCCCCCATCAGTGAGGGTTGCTCAGGTGTGTGGGGGCTCAGGTGTGAGGGCCTCCCCAGCTGCCATTGGTCAGGAAACAGCCAATGAGAGTGCAGATCTGGTGCTGGGGTTGGGACAGTGCATGGAGTCCCATGGCCACCCGGCCTAGGAGTTAAACCTTCTGCTGGCCGCTTCCGAGGGCCCAGTACAGTTTCTGGTGCCAGGACAGACAGGGGGCCTACCTCAGCACCCTCACTGGCCACCCTACAGCACGGCACCCCAGTGCCTGGCATCCCACGACCCAGCGCTGGGCTGTAACGTGTACTTTGAAAATCACAGGATCACATTATAAGGAGCAACTTTACATTGAACCAACTTTGCACTTGTTCTGAGTTTCTCCTCTTGCATCCTGAGCAGGAGAGCACTGGTGCAGTCCTGGGCTATGCTGGATCTGCACTGAGCCCCACTGAAGGCTGGGCACTCCCCTGACAACAGGCTATGCCTCCACAGATCCCATTGCAAGATCTAGCCGTAGCCCCCCACATTCACATATTACTTCCCCCTTACCAATGTTCCCTCTTTTTCCATACCTGTGCAGAATAAATGTTATGTGCACCACATCACGAGCAGCTGTGCACCCATCAGTAGAAACACTTGCTGTGAGATCTCTGCTAATGAGCTGGGCGGCACCTGAATGTCTCCTGGATTGCTTTCAGGGAACACTGATTCACAACCCCCCTTGGTCTCAGCTCAGCCCATTGAGTGCAGTCCAGAGGTGACAGTAAGCAGGTGTGCCCGGGTGTGCAGCTCCAGCAAGGAGCTCTGGAAAGAGCTGGCAGGGACCAGGTTGCAATAGGACAGTCCCTGTAAGACACTGTCAGTTGGTTTCAACGCTGGCACAGTCTGAGCTCGGACCAGAGTGGCTGTGCCGGAAGCAGGGCAGAGGAGAGACTGGACAGTCCCCCCGCACTCCAGTGCCCTGACACCGGGGGCAATGGAGAGAGTCCCTCAATTGTCAAGGCCGAAAGAGGCACCTCATTGAAACTCAGCCGGCCCCTGCAGAGGAAAGAGATGTCACACAGCACAGTCCCAGCACTGGGGTGGGGACAGACAAGGGTGACAAATGGGCCCGTGGGCTCCCCCCCAGCATACAACATATGCCTCTTTCCCTAGAGGGGTACCTATCCACCCTCCCAGACCCCTCCCCAGCACCCAGCTTCCTTGGTACACTGGTGGCACTTACAGAACTTGGCCAGCACGGCGGATACACAGGGCAGCACAGGCTGTCTGTCTCCATGCTCCAGGGGATGCTTGAAGGAGGGTCCAAAATGAAGCATCTTCCCCGACCTGTGGGTGTTGCTTTGTTCCCTTAGAGGTGACTGTTGGGGGTGACCTGCCCTGGGCCCCAAAAACACACTACTCTGCTTTCTCTTGAATACTGCATACAGATGTGGTCACCACATCACAAAAAGGATATCTTGGCACTGGAAAAGTTCAGAAAAGGGCAAAAAAAATGATGAGGGGTTTGGAACAGATCCCATATGAAAAGAGATTAAAAAGACTGGGACTTTTCATTTTAGGAAAGAGGAGATTAAGGTGGGGAGGATGATAGAGGTATAGAAAATCATGACAGGTATGGAGAAAGTAAATAAGGAAAAGTTTTTTACTTGTTCCCATAACATAAGAACTAGGGGTCACCAAATGAAATTAATGGGAAGCAGTTTTAAAACAAACAAAAGGAAGTTTTTCTTCATGAAGTGCATAGTCAACCTGTGGAACTCCTTGCCAGAGGATGTTGTGAAGACCAGGAATTTAAGGGTATGTCTAGACTACATGTCTCCATTGACAGAGCCATGTAGATAAGTTTACTAGACATAGGAAAATGAAGCGGCGATTTAAATAATATCTGCTGCATTTACATCAAAATGGCCACCATGCTGTGCCGATCAACTGTTTGGCGGCACAGCGGGGCAGTCTGGACGTGCCGCGGTCGATGAGGGAAGCCTTTGTCAACCGCTCCGGTAAACCTCATTTCATGAGGCATACCGGGGTGGTCAACAAAGGCTTCCCACATCGACCGCAGTGCATCCAGACTGCCCCGCTGTGCCATCAAAAAGCTGATTGGCACAGCGTGGCGGCCATTTTGATGTAAATGAAGCAGTGATTATTTAAATCGCCGCTTCATTTTCCTATGTCTAGTAAACTCATCTACATGGCTCCGTCGACGGAGCAATGTAGTCTAGACATATCCTAAGGGTGCATCTCCGCTGCACCCTTACCTTGAAATAAGCTACGCAATTTGCGCTAATTGCGTAGCTTATTTCGAGGTAATTTCAAAATAGCTTATTTTGAACTTTGGAAATAAGGTACTATTCCAAAACATCCCTTAACCCTTGTGGAACGAGGTTTACAGGGATATCAGAATAGCGAGCCCATTATATTTCAAAATAATTGGCGCGCTCAAAAGACACAGATTAGCTATTTCGGGATACTACCGAAATAGCTTTGCTGTGTAGATGTAGCCTAACAGGGTTCAAAAAAGAGCTAGATTAAATTCATGGAGGTTAGGTCCACCAATGGCTATTAGCCAGGATGGGCAGGGATGGTGTCTGTTTGTCAGAGGCTGGAAATGGCTGACAGGAAAGGGGTCACTTGAGGATTCCCTGGTGTGTTCCCTCGCTCTGGGGCATCTGGTATTGGCCACGGTTGGAAAACAGGCACTGGGTTGGATGGACCTTTGATCTGACTCAGCATGGCCGTTCTTATGCTCTTCTCTCTCACATTGTGTGTGCACGCTTCTGGGGCTACCTCTCTTATTGCACCTCTGCACAAATGGACGAAAGACAATTCGCATCCCATCCAAAATATTTCTCCAGGCCTAATGCAATTTCAGGCCCAAGTACATAGCAGTATGCTGATTGGGAGGGGGGTCGTGTGTGTAAGACTGTTATGAATGATATGCTTGACTCAGGGCTAGCCTTACCCATATGCAGAATATGCAGCTGCGTAGGGCCCCCAAAAATGTGGGGCACCAGTGGGTCTTAATATCCACCCACCTGCTTCTTCTTAGCGCTGTTCTGTGACTCCGCTTCTTCCGGAGAGGATCTAGTTAACGTAAAAATGAAAAAGCCAGCGCAATTAACAGACATTGAAACTGTGAAAGAGCCATTCAAGGGATAATGAAGTAACTGAACAGGCATTTGTCAACTCCAGGTATATACTGTCAGGTTCTGAATTTACTTAATTGACTGTATTAGTTGATGGGACCTTAGTTTAAAACAGGGGTGGGGAACAGCAGTCCTGGGAGCCAGATGCAGCCCTCCGCTTGCCTGGATGTGGCTCCTGAGGCTTAGGGCCCCTCCCCAGTATCAGGGAGCCAGCACTGGTGCCCCTGCATTGCCTCACCATGAGGCTGGAGTGCACAAAATCTACTAGGCTGGGTCTCCCTACTAGAGGTGGGTTTGGGGGTTTTTTTTGCTTCTCACTTGTGTGCGGCCCCCAACTGATTTTTCTGTGAGTCAGCAGCCCCCCGACACAAGAAAGGTTCCACCGCCCTGGTTTAAAATTTGCTTTACAAATATTTCATTCATGTGTTGCTGAAGTGTATAAAATTCACAGCTCTAAAAGTTCTCCTCCCCCCCCCCCCCGGCTGCTTTGGGGCGTAGGGCCCCACAAGTCCTGAGGACAGGCCTGCTGCGGCTCGGAGTGGCTACCCCACGGGCACAGAAGGGTTAAGCAGCTGCAGTGGGGCAGAGCAGGAGACTGCGAGGTGTGTCTCTTACTTCACTGTGCTGGCGGGAGGGGGGATGAATGGGCGGATTGTGAGTGCTCTGGCTGAAAGGACCCCTAGTGAATTGCAGAGAGCTGCTCCTGCCCTGTTCACTGGCTGGGCAGGATGCCTCTGCTGTCCAGTGTTCCCGGAGCCGCACGGACCACCTGGCAGGAGTGCAGGACGCCTGGGGCTCTATGGATCACAAGGGGCAGGAGGGAGGGCTGTGTCTGCATGGGCAGAGGCTGTACCACTGGCTTCTTCCGTACTGTACGTTCAGCGAAAGGGTCGGCTTCACCTTGTCTCTGGGCTCTTTCACTAACTTTCAAGCCGTAGCGTCCTATGGTCCCCTGGCTGCCTTCTTCTTAGCCAGGAACTCCTGTGCTGCTGCTGCTGCCCACGCCACTTAGAACAGCCCCTCCGCGCCAAATGGAGCCCCAGCCTGTTCAAATTTCCTCTCCAAGCCCGTCCACAGCCAGCGCAGCTCCACACGCGTCATGTCCTGCTTCAGAGCCGGGCCGCCTGCCCTCTCTCCCATTCCAGCCCTCCGCCCTGCCGGGTGCTGGTAAAGGCCTAACCCCAGAGGTGACCTGAACTGCCCTTCGACGCCAGCCTCTAGTGCCACCTCCGGGGGTGCAGAGACAGCACCCTGACGGTACGTGGCATTCATCGCCCGACGGGGGGCAGCCAGCCTGTGCCGCGAAGGGCAGGCTAGTGCCGAGCAGAGCCTCCCAGCAGCTAGGAAGGACAGCCTGATGAGCAGAGCACAGGCCTGTGACTTCCAAGAGGTGGGGTTCAAATCTCAGCTGTCAGCCTGTCCCACGGAGCAGATGGCTGCGGGCCCCACTGGGGTAAGAACACTGCCCCCCAGCACAGAGGTGTGCCTGCGCTGCAGCTCGAAACCTGTGGCAGCCGACTCGGGGATGTGGGGTTGGTTAACTGCGGGTAATCTGGCACCTTACAAAATCCTAGAAGCCTGCTACTGCTTTTTGCAGCCATGCCCTCACTGGGCCTTGTGTGTGGAAACAGCGTGAGCCAGCCCTGCATTTTAACAGCGTGTTCAGCTACTGCATTTCCTGAGCAGAGCAGGGGCCGATTATCTCCCCCTCCCCGCCTCCTCCTCTGCCTTTCTCAGTGACCCACACCCTGGCTGGTAGCAGATGGCTGAGATGGGCTTGGTTTCAATGCAGTCCAAAGCTCACGGCTGCCGGCTCTCAGCCCTGTGAGCAGGTGATGACAGGGCCTTTGTGTGAGCAGTGGAAGCCAGCATGCCTGGAATCTGGGCTGACCGGGCGGGGAGCGGAGAATTCCCTCCGCCTTGACTTTGGACAAGGAGAAACAGAGCCTTGCCGTGGTTTGTAAGGCTGAAACCTGCCTGGCCGCCATGCCCTGGAGCGCTGAGCCGTGCAGGATGCGTGAGGAAGGGGCACCACCAACCATGCCCCGCTCTGCAGCCCCCTCGGTGCCCCCTGCAGCCATGCTGAGTGAACAGGGAGGCAAATGGTTCATGGCGGCACAGAACTGACTTGTGATTCAAGCACTAACACGGGCCGGGGCTCTGCTCTCCCCTCTGCCACAGACTCTGGGCCGCTGGGTGAGCCCCCCCACAGCTGGATTTGCAAAGGTGTTTAGTGCCTAGAGCTGCAGCTAGGTGCTGGGGGTAGGGGGGTGGATTTCCAGGCGAGTTAGATGCCCAACTCCCAGAAATTCTAGAAGGAAGAAAGAATGGGTGCAAATGTCCAGTTAACCGTAGCGAGGAATGATGGCTCAGGGCGGTTCATGTCCGGCTTCCTCCTGCCCACGGAGCCTAGCTAAGCCACAGCTCAATCAAGACCAGATGGAAGTGTGTCCCCACAGCACCCCATGCACTTCCTGGCAGCTCTCTGTGCACCCAGGAAGGACGTCAGCTTCTCTTGTCCATACACCACACACCGGTCTGGTAAATTCCTCAATTGATAAACCAGAATAACCAAAGCAAGGTTGCAAGTCAGCAAGTTCCCTTGGGCTGGGGGGGGCTGCCCTGAGAAAGCGACCCCTGGCATTTGGCTTTGTCCTCCTTTGTGAGGCCAGTTGGCTTTCTTTCTCCATCTCTTGGCCACCTCCCCTCTCCCCCAAACCCCATGCCTACACCCAGCAAATGGAACTAGGAAGCATGAGGAAAGGGAGAAGAGAAAATATCCAAATGGCGTTCTATAGATCTGCGGTTCTGCTCCTGGAATGCTATAGTATACGGTGGTGGTCACCCCATCTCAAAAAAGGTCAGTCATAATTCATTCTGGTTAACACTACCTTCCCGTCCTCCCCTTCATTTCTGGCTCTCTCCCTGTCTCTCTTTTTCAGACTCTGCCTCTCTCCAAAGGCCAGTTCTTATCCCATCCCCTGACAATCAGGCCATTGTCTTCCTGCAGAGCTGTGTTTTGTTAGATGGGCTTCCATTGTCTTGATCCTCCATTGATATGGATTGGTTTCAGCTGGTCCTTTAATGACCCATTCATACCCCACACACACGCCCCCCACAGTTTCAGGACAACACCTCATATCTCTGGCTCTACCTGGGGGCATGCATTTAACCCTTCTTCCCCCTTGGATAACAATGCCAAGTACAGAAAGAAATAGAGGCACACATAAAAATCACAGAAATATTACTGAAAACCTCATGCTATCCAGTGAAAAATATTTTCAACTGTTGGCACAATTTTCTTTATGGATCTAAACAGAGCAGTCTCCGGAGCAAATTGTTGTGTTTTTTTTTCTGGCTTGCCAAAAATGCAAAGATACTTTCTCCTTTAGTTTTTTTTTAGATGGAACATTGAGTTAAAAAAACAGTAGGGTGGGCACATAACATTGCCTTAGTGATAGAAATGTAGCCGTGTTAGTCTAGGTTAGCTCACAGATATTTACCTCCCCCCCACCCCCCGCATCCCCCTTCTGTTCTGAAATTTGATTTGTCCTTTTCATATGTGTTCATTTTTTTAAATTGTATCCTTTGGTATATATAGTTGTGACAATTTTCTTCCACTATTTGATCTGAGGAAGTGGGTCTGGCCCACGAAAGCTCATCATCTAATAAACCATCTTTAGTCTTTAAAGTGCTACATAGTCCTGTATAATGTTGCCTTAGAATCTCTGTTATGTCCTTCTACTCCAGCTCACCAGGTCCTTGTGGAAGACATAAGGTTAAGGTGGTAACTGTGTTTTTTCTCTTCAGTGTTAAACCAAAGGCTGTTTTCCTCTCAGTATTTGCATAAAAATGCTGCTCAAGTCTGTATGTTGCAAAATTCTTTTCATTACATTGGAAACTGGCCTTATTACCATGGGCAGCCATTTTATCTTTACTCTCTCCTTTATTTTTTATAATCAGATCCTTGTTGCCAGCTTTTCTCTGGCGTGTGCACGCACAGAAATTAGATCATGGAATCCTAAGGCTGGAGGAGACTTGAGTCATCAAGTTCAGCCCCCTGCCCAAAGCTGGAAAAACATAAATACCCTGCTGAAGGTTGAAGTAGAATTCAGAACTACTCAAGTATCCACAAACCCAAACATCGCAGAGAGAGAAAAAACAGGCTGCTGCTTAAGACAGAGGCACAGCTCGTCCCACCTGGCTTTAAGGACTTTTTCCAGATTGGCTGCTGCTAGCATTGCCTTGCAAACAGCCCAGCAAGCACCCTCTAGAAATGGAGTTTTTACAGCAGAGCCGGCCAAACCCATCGCTGCCTCGCTGTGCTGGGGAGCCAAGGCTTCTTATGGCATTTACAGCCTGTGGATCCAGAACGTATCCGCCCTAGAGCAGGCCTTTGTGACCTCATGGAAACCGAGCAGAGCATCCTTCTCTGCCGGCCGGTCGCTGCTCAGAAAAGTGGTGTCTTTGTTTTCTGCCAAAGGCTCGTTGCAAGCCAGTCCGGCTGGAGCCTCAGCCTGGTCAAAGAGCTCCAGGCCCACCAATTGGGGGTGTAAGGGGAGGGCGGGGAAGGGGGCAGCTACTCAGAGGACCAGCAATTCAAAGGGGCCCAGGACTCTGGCCACGGCTGCTGCCGGAATAGCAACAGCGGCAGCTGGAGCCTGGGGTCCTTTAAATGGCAGCTGGAGCTGGTAGTGGGGGTGCTGCCCTCCAGGCAGTGCTGAGGGCTGGCCTGTGTCAGCCCAGCCCTCCACAGCCTTGGGATTCAACCAGAAGCCTTTGCAGCAGGACCACCGTGGCTTGGGCCTTTACAGGGTTTAGTTCCAGGGTGCGTCCGTGGCTGGTCTGAGGAGGGCAGGCAGCTAGGCAGGGTCTGCGCAGCCTCCACGGTGGGTTAGTGGGGCAGCGCTAGCAGCAAAGGGGCAAGAGACAGAGATATGGGGAAGGGGTGAGTGAAAAGCACCTTAGGCAACGCTACCCCCCAAACATCAATTCCCTCACTGGATTCTGGGCCTTACGAGAAGGCCGCCAGGCAATGGTGGGGCAGCCCCGGTGGAGATGGATGTGACTGTCCTGTGAGCTCACCTATCCGCTCCCATGCCCCAGCATCCTGGCTCGCTGCTTCCCTGGGAGTTCAGAGCTCTTGGCTCACTCTCCGCAGAGTCAGACTGGAGGGGCGGGGGGCACCGTGCACACTAGGGGTGTGTTTAGACTACAGGGGTTCTTTGAAAAAAGTGGCCTTTTTTCGAAAAAACTTCCCCTGCATCTAGTCTACCGCCGCGTTCTGTCGACAGTAAGTCGAAAGAACGTGGCGGTTTTGTCGACGGCGGCAAGCCTCATTCTACGAGGAATAACACCATTTTTCTAAAGTCATCTTTCAAAAAAAGGCGCTATTGCACAAAAACAGGGCTTTTTTGAAAGAGAGCATCTAGACTCTTTTCGGAAAAGCGAACTGCTTTTTCGAAAAATCTTCTTGTCTAGACACTCTTTTTCGAAAGAGGCTCGCAATCTAGACAGCCTAGTACTCCAGCCGGCCCCAGCGCCAGAGAAAGGCTGATTGTGTGAGGCTGCCAGAGATAAGGGAGATGAAAGGCAGCTGCTGCTGTCACCCCGAGGGCCTTTCCCCACATGTGTGCTGGCCTGTGCTAGGACTCAGAGAAGGCACATTTCAGGCAGAGGCAGCTCAGTGTAGCTCTGCGCAGGGACCCGGCCTTTCTCTGGTGCCCTCCCTGGGAGCAGTTTTCAGATGCAGGGTGGCAGGAAAGAAGAGAAGCAAAGATCAGGATTGGCTGTCTTCCTGCAGGGAAAAATCCAGCCTCTGAAACAAGCCCACCCTGGCCTTGATAACTGACCCTTACAAGCAAAGCTAACCACTGCAGCCAGACCTGGCACCTGAGAGCTTCTCCTGCAGCCTCTGAGGTGATAACCCAAGGCCTCTCAGGGACCCCTGCACTGCTGATATCATCAGCAACAGTGGCCTAAGAAACCACATGGTCCGACAGCCTGTTCCTAGCTCTCCTGCCCCTACCTCACAGGATAGACACTGAAACAAAAAACAGGACTGTGTAGCACTTTAAAGACTAACAAGATGGTTTAATGGGTGATGAGCTTTTGTGAGCCAGACCCACTTCCTCAGATCTACAGAGTGCTACACAGTCCTGCTTTTTTGTTTCAGCTGCACCAGACTAACACGGCTACATTTCTACCACTATTCTAGGATAGACACTAGCGCCAACATTATGAAAATGGGGCATTTCAGCTGCATATAGCGGAAATCAGATCCACAAAACCTCAGGAGATGGTCTTAAAAGTCATGAATTTGTTGCTGTTTTTGTAATTAAGACACGTGGAGGTCCTTTACTTCCCCTTCTAGCTTCTGAGTCCCAGGCCACACCAATTTTAAGCTTTGTTTTCTCTGCAACCAGGAGGGCCAGAAACATGCTCCCCCCCCCCCCCTTTAAAGCAATGAACACTGATATTCCCTCATAAACACATGACTCCAGGAACTGGAGCATTAAATAAAGTACCAAAATAGTGAGACTTGCTTTAAGATTGTGCACGTCGTCAACCTGTTAAAGGGAGGCCTTGAAATCCATCGCGGACGCCTTCGTAAAGATTGAAGAGCCAGATTTTTAACAGGATTTGAGCATCTAAAGATGCAGATAGATTGAGTGCTTGGGAAATCCCTTCGGGCCTTAAAATATGAATTGGGAAATGGTGCCACAATGTTTTACAGGGGAGTAATTCTACTGTGTCATGTCTCCATTCCCCTACGGTCTGGGCTCCCTAGTCAGACATCTTCTGGGATGTGACCTACTGCATCCCAACAAGAGGGGAGAGCATCGTGCGTCAGGGGAGATGTAGTCTCCTCCTTTGGCCAGGCAGCTTGCCACAGAGACTGAACGCATGAAGAGCCAGAACTACAACTCCCAGGAGGCATTTTACTAGGAGCAGCGTTTTACTAGGGACATAAACTGTCAGTGGGGGACGGACTGACTCTGCCCCAGCCTGACAGGGCCATGCTGCCAGGGCTTCATCTTGTTCACGGGTGGGAGTGGGCCCCTGGTGTATTTAATGCCAATAAATGCCTGATCCTGTGAAGAGGTTTCAGGGGTGGAAGGGGCTCATCTCTCCACGTGATCAGGCCTGCGGTGAGTGATTAAAACCAAGCAGGGAGCCAGACCCACCTATCCCACGTCACCCACCCCGTTTGCCATGACCGAGCGTGTGCCACCGCCGGCACATACCCAACCACACGTCAGCGGCAGCCGTGCTTCTCCCCCTCCCCTCGCCAGGCCTGGCCGACAGAAACCAGGCAGGGCTGCTTTACTAAGCGCTGGCTCCACAGTGACACTGAAATTGCTGCCCTGGCCTCCCAGAAAACACACAAAGGTGGAAGATGCCTGAGTTGCCGCAGCAGCAGGATTCAAAGCAGCTTCTCAGCCTACAGATCCCCCACGCTCTTGTTCTTCCTCCTGCTTATTAGCCAGCCTCATGAAGACAAAAGTCTGGGAAGCGGGTCCCCAAATCCCACTGAACTGGGTGCCCGAGGCACCTTGAGAAATCCCAGCCATTTATATCCCAGCAAGCACTGCCAGTCTGCCTGGGCCCTGGACATCACCTGGGGTTGTCACTCCCTGCCTGGCCCTGTGCACTCACAGCCACACCACACGGTTCACTAGGGAGGCCTAGCACCTCCCCAGCAGTGCTGTACATCAAAGCACTAGTCAACAATGGACAAATGTCACCATACACTTGGGGAAACTGAGGCAAAATTAAAAAGGGACTTGCCCTAATCCACAATGTGATTCATATCTAAAAGTGCCCGCTCCCCTCAACCTCTCTCTCAGGCTAGTCTGGCTTTCACTAGCATAATTGTTTGGAGGAAAAATATCCCTCGCCATGTTGCAGGCCTACCAACAGCAGGATTTGGGGGGGGAAGGGGGGGAAGAAAGGGGGCAGTTGCTCCAGGGCCCGGTGATTCAAAAAGGCCTGGGGTTCCCGGCTGCTGTGATGGCAGCCAGCGCTCCGGGCCCTTTAAATTGCCGCTGGAGTGCTGTGTGGTGCGCTCCGTGCAGCTCTGAGGGCTGGGGGGGGGGGGGGAAGGAGGGGAGCCAGCACGGAGGCAGCCCTGTTGTCCCTTATAACGCTCCCCCAAAAATGCTAAGTTGTATTGTGCCACGCCTAGGCATAATCAGCCGTCTTGGCGAGAACTATGATGACTGACATCCATGTATGCAGTGTAGCTGTAGCCATGGAAAGACAAGGTGGATGAATTCATCTCTTTACTGGACTAAAGGCTGTTGTGCGCTTTCAGGAAGATCGATGCTTTGGAGGTCAAGCTTTCTGGTGTTTGATTTAGTGGGTCTGGTAAGGACCTGCTTAATCAAATGCTGAGGGCGACCCCATCAACCTCAGAATGCCCCACAGTCACAAGGAGTAAGAAAAGTCAATAGAGTTTCTCTCCTCAACCTCCCGCTGGGGGGACGCCTCAGAAAAATCAATGCCACAAGTCACATGGCTGGAGTTACCTGTATCTTGCCTCTATTTTCTCCTCCTGAGAGAGACAACAAGCTTTCGAGCCCCACACAGCTCTCTTCCGGGTGTTGGAAAGGTACTCCCAGCATCACAGCAAACTGCTAAGTGAAAGGGGTTGTTTAGCATAAGCAATTAGCACCTATTGTAAGGGTGCATTCAAAATAAGACTGGCCTGTTAGCATCTCTGCAGTCATTGGACAAAAGGCGGTGGGTGGGATGGTTAGTGGATTACAGAGTGTTGTAATCAGCCATAAATCCAGTGTGGACTGGGCCTCTGCCAGGGATGTTATGTATAACTAAGTAGCTTCAAGAGGTAGCCGAGTTAGTCTGTAACAGGAAAAACTTAAAAAACAAATGGTCTGGTAGCACTTTATAGACTAACAAAACATGCAGATGGGATCATGAGCTTTCGTGGGTACAACCCACTTCTACAGATGACCAGAATAGGTGAGAAATTAAACTTCAGCAAAGCTGTTCTGAGACAAAGAGACCTTGGGGGCTATGGAGTTCGAGCCTCACAATTTAGCCTTTTTTTTTTTAAGATCTGCATGAACATAAACTTTCTCTCTGCTCACAAAAGCTCACAGTACTATATATATATATTTGTTATTCCCCAAGGTGCTACAGGACTACTTGTTTTATAAACCAATGAGCAAGGGGGGAAAAATGCAACCCCGGGTAGTGCATGCCAGTCAGTCCTCGCCTGGTAATTTTACCAGAGGTCACCATGAAGAGTGAGATCTCCTTGAAGTACATTTACCTTGGGACTGTGGTCCAGTCCCTGGGCCAGCCTTGGAGTTTGCAGGAAACCTGACCCCAGAGCAGTTACCCTGTCGTACACCCCCACACAACCCTGTCTGGTTACTTACCACATTTAGCAGCATCCTGGGTAAAACACTGTCGCTGAAAGACGGACACAAATGTCTGTAGCAGCTAGTGACATAAATAGCAAGTGTTGGAGAGTCTGACTGTGCCCATTTCCAGGGCTCGCAGGGTACCCCACGAGCATAGGCTGACGGGTTGAGCAGCGCCCCCAGGTGCAAGTACTTTGCTAAGGCATTGCTCAGACAACAAAGCAGACACCATGGGAAGGGCAAGATTCACTCTAAAAGTCAGGGGCTGGCACGATTCTTTGTGAGGCCTAGTTCGATTGGGGCACTGCAGCCCGGGCTGCCGACGGCCACATACTAGGCCAGGGGCTCCAGCTCTGTCCACGTGGGGCTGTGGCACGTAGTGTGTGGGGCCGGGCTGCCCTCACCACCAGCACCCAAGGCAGCCTCTTCGTCTTCTCCTAGGCTATCAGCTGGAGGCCCTACTAGGTGGTGGGGCCACCACCGCCATGCGAATGCACACGCCTCACTCCAGTCCTGCGAGGAAACAGGAACTCAGCAGCCTCTGGTCCAACAAAGAGGCAGCTCTGACAGGAAGGTTTCTCTGTCACTCTGAATTTAAAAAACATAATAGAACCCCCAAAGCACTACTAAGGCTGAAGAACAGAGTGAAAGAAGCAGTAAGAGGCAAAAAGGCATCCTTTAAAAAGTGGAAGTTACATCTTAGTGAAGGAAATCGAAAGGCGCATAAACTCTGGCAAATGAAGTGCAGACATATAATTAAGAAGGCCGATAAAGAATTTGAAGACCAGCTAGCCCAAGACTCAAAAAAGCAATAGAAAAAACATTGTAAGTACATCAGAAGCCGGAAGCCTGTTAAACACAATGAAAATGCTAAAGGCACACAAGGAAGATCGCAGAGAAAAAATTCTTTGCGTCGTTCTTCACGGCTGAGGAAGTGAGGGAGATCCCCAAACCTGAGCCGTTCTTTGTAGGTGATAAATCTGAGGCGTGGTCCCAGACTGAGGTGTCAGTAGAGGAGGTCTGAACAAATTGAGAAGTTAAACAATAACAAGGCCCTGGGACCAGAT
The DNA here is from genome assembly GCF_052426305.1 of Pelodiscus sinensis. Taxonomy (NCBI): domain Eukaryota; kingdom Metazoa; phylum Chordata; order Testudines; family Trionychidae; genus Pelodiscus; species Pelodiscus sinensis. Next base: position 131,356,169 of record NC_143055.1, on the reverse strand, counting down.
GGCGCTCACCGGAGAGTTCAGAAAGAACTCAGATGTGAAACTGCAGAGCTACTAACCACGGTCTGTAACTAACCGGGAATTAACTCTGTCCTTTGGAGGGTGCTGCCTGCTGGACGGTGTCTTGCTCTTTCGTTCTCTTTGCTCCACTCTCCACCGGCTGTAGCCAGACCCATGTCGCTGGACCGTGGCGTCATCTTCTGGATGTGATTGATCCACTATTCTGAATCCTGACACAGAGACCCTCTAGCAGCAGCCGTCTCCTGCCCTCCCTCTCTCTCCCACAGACTGCCAATGTTCCCTGGGATACTTCCCCCTCACCCTTGCATCTTCTTGGCCCTTGTGTCTAGGTCACAGCCTGGGAGGTGTCAGGCTGGGGCTCTTCTCCAGCGCCCCGGAGCCTGCCCAGCACTGTTCCCCTGAGGTCCTTCCCCATCACTAGTCAGGGCTCAACTGCCCTCTGCTCTGCTGAGCAGCCCCTTATAACAGGGCTGCCCCAGCAAACTTCCCTTTGATTGGCCCAGTCTTCTAAATCTGTGTATCCTATTTTTTTTTTTGCATGTATCATTCTTGTATGTGAAGCTAGAACTATGAAGTATGGATCTGTGCATAGTTCTAAATGTGCTAACAAGGCTCATTAGTGGTACTTCAGGTACCTAATGGGCTAGGTCCTATTCTTCCCCCTGGATTTCCTCCTGCTTCTCTGCTCCCAAAGAGCAACTGCAGCCCTCCTACTGCTCTTAACTTCCTGGTTTTAACCCACCTGCTCCTGCCCAGCTTGGCTTCATCCACAGTTAGGCCTGGCTCTCTCTCCAGGAGCCATGTTTAGTCTACCAGGAACGCGTTAACCCTTGTGTGGGGTACACTCCACTATAGCTCCATATCAAAACCCCTGTTTGTTCAACCCAGGGCGACCCCTTCCTGCATCATGGACGTTGTGGAGAGGACCTGCTGGGGCTGGCACAGTTGACTCTGAACTCCATGAGCTGCCTCTCCGTGACTGGCAATCCCACGCAGAGAGGCTAACGATGCAGTAGGAGACTTCCTAGCTACCAGGTGAAGCAAATACTGAGCATGCCAAAAGAGCCAAGCCCTGGCTTCTCCGTGGGGCTGCCTGGCGCTGCGGTGTGCACAGCAATCCCTTCATTGAGCATCTCCTGCCTGGCTAACGACAGAGTTTGGGGTTCTGCAGTCCCACGCTCTAGGAGGGCAGGAGCAGTTGGCCCTGCTGTGTACGAACTCCAGGGACAGGAGCCTTTTGTAAGTGACGGTGTCTCTCCACATGGGACAAACGGACATACTCCAGCTCTCAACTAGCCACGCGAGAGCGAGGCACATCCGGCCCCAGGATAAACACGTTGCCATGGCGAGAGGTATGTCTACCCAACGATGCCACCTCCCCGCTAACCATTTATAACTCTGTTCAAAGAGCATGTAGGGGAAAAAAATGCCCTCACATTTTACTGAGCTTACGGCCACAGAATGAGCCGCATGCTCACTGCTCGGTGTCACATTGGGCCCAAGCAGCCTTGGCCGAGACCATGGCCCACTGCACCGTGCGCTGAACTTAGTGCCACACAGTATTTCTGGTCCGAAGAAGACACACAAAAGCAGGGTTGCCCGTCTCAAGACCATCTCCAGCATCCCCTTAGCAGCAGCCACACCCGGAGGGAGGGTGGCTACAAAGATGAATACCAGCGCTATGGAGTAGGTGCAAGGAATGGGCGGAGAAACATGCCACCAATTTCACTCTTTGCAGCATGGGAATGTTGCGTCTCTGTGCGGGGCCACGGTGTTACAGAGCCTGCTGCGTGTACTTCTCAGTCCCCTCCCCGGCCAGGGTCTGGAAAGGAACCACTCCAAGCAGGAGGAAGACTCGGCAAAGCAAGTTGCTCTATGTCTCTTTCTTCCCTTTGCCGTTACCGGCTGCTCCTCTGGGCCTACTTATTACAACATCCTTTTCTGCAGAGAACTTTTCTCCTACGCTCTCCACCCCAAATATGGGACAGCCCGTCCCCCTCTGCCTCACTGCTAATCTCGTCTAGAAGCCTAACTTAGCCTCTGCGTCCGACTCCCTTCTGCTTGGCAGCCGCCGTAGCTCTGTTATATATTTTCTAGAACATGCCATTCCTTATTTATTTCTATTTACTTCTGTAATTTATTAAACCTGTAGTGTCCTCTGGGACGCATAACTACCCAACTGCTATACAAAAAGTTATTATTACAACCCCGGCAGTGACAGCTGGTAACTGGTCCGTCCTTGGAAAATGATTTATAATTTAATTAAATAACTCCACTTATAAAGAAGCCTTTCCTATGCTCCTATTCAATTATACAGGAATGAAGGCAGAGGCACCAACCAATTATAAAAATTTCCTTGGTAGTTTTTTTTAAGAATTTGAGAACATCCAAGGTTTGCAGCAGGCCTTTGAAATTTGGCAGGGGCCTGGTCCAGGGGTCAGGAAGACGCCTTCTGCTGGCCCAGAAAAATAGGCTCAGATTTGAGGAAGTTGTAAGGTGTCAAAAATGACCATTTCCCACTTGTGTTTTGTTCTATACACAGTTTGCTAGAGGCAGGCCAGTGAACTCCCCTCCCCAGTCTAAGCATCTACACAGCAAAGTTATTTAGGAATAACGGCCGTGATTCCGAAATAACTATGCGAGTGTCTACACAGCAATTCCATTATTTTGAAATAATTTTGAAATAATGGACGGCTTATTCTGACTTCTGCAAACCTCTTTCTGCACAAAGAATTCCTGCCTTGGGCAAAAGGGACATAAAGGAGGGGGAAATTAAACAATGGGGCAGTTGTCAGATCACTTGATGCTGCACCCCATTTTGGACCTGGTACTTTTCCACTCAAAGTGAGAAAAGCTAGAACCATGGCTATTCAACTTTGGAAGCCCTGGGGGCCACAATGATACCCTCAGCATGTGCCGAGGGCTGCAACTTAAGTGTGGTTGCATATACATGCAAATATATGCAAATAGCTTCTTTCACACAATATCCCTGTGTTCCCAGCACCTCTTCCATGGGGGCTAGAAACACTGACACCATGTGCCCATCTGTTCCAGCCAACCCGTATGCTTGAATCTTTCAAATACTTCCCCTGAAAGTAGGAATAAGAAATCCTCCGGAAAAGGGCTTATTTTCCGGAGAATCGCGTCTAGACTGGCACTTTTCTCCGGCTTATCCCCAAGCCGGAAAAAAGCAGCAGCCATGCAAATGCAAATGCCGCGGGGGATATTTAAATCCCCCGCAGATTTGCAATTGCGACTGGTCTCATTAGCATCCCTTTTCCGGAAAGGGATGCCAATGGAGACACAGCCCAGGAGACCATCCTCTTATCACCTAAGATGCTGCTGGAAACATCTAAAACTGAACAGGGGAAGGATTGGGGCCAAGCTCTGAGTTGCGGAGATTGTGAGAGGTGTAGATCAATTGTTTAGGGTAAGAATGTGCACGTAACAAATTTCTTAGTATATTAGAATTACCTGGAGGGCTTTCTTTATTTTAACTCAGTAACTTACTTTGATCTGACTGTTTTAACTTGCAATCGCTTCAATCCCACTTTTTATACTTGATAATAAACAAGACTGTTTTTGTTAAGGCCAGAGTAAATAATTGTGGGGGGGGGGGGGGTATGGAGGAAAAGCACAAACACTGTGCATCTCTTTCATTGATGAACGGGCTGGACCTCAAGAGCTTTCCCCATGTAAAACTCTTCCATAGGATGAGAACTTTATTTGGGGTTTTGGTCCCTTTCGGAGGTTGGTTTCCTGGGTGCCAAGCCTTTGTGGCTGATCCCCCCCCAGAACTGGGCTAGTTCAGTGTTTACATTGTTTTGTGGGTGGGTGCCTACCTCAACTCCGTGCCTTGGCTGGAGGAGACCAGATTTTCCAGCCCAGCAGGACCTGGTGGCGGAGAGCCCCAGTGAGCAGGAAGGTGGGCACCAGTGGCTTGATCAGCACATTGGGGGGCAGCCCCAAGGGGCTTTCTGTGCTCTGTCACAGGCAGGCCGGCTGGATATTATGCAGCTGATGCTCCAGGGTGGCAGGGGATGCTCATGGGGCAGGGGCCTGATGATGAGGTCAGGCTTGGAGGGCTGGAAGTCGTGCTGTGAACGAAGCAGGGGGTGGCAGGCAGAGAGAGGACAGATTGGTGGTGAAGGCAGCTGCCCCGGTGATCTGGTTTCTGTCCTTACCTCTACCCCAGAGTTCCCGTGCGATGCTAGGCAAGTCATTGCCCCAGACACTTCACAGGGGGTCCGTCACCCACTGCGTGTTCCTCATTTCCTGAGCCCGACGGGAGACGTGTCCGGAGTGCGATTTACAGCAGTGCTGAGCACACACACCTGCAGCCTCTTTCCTTCCCCCACAGCCTGACCCCATAGAGGCTAGTACAGCCTGCGTGGGTAGCTCCTTCCCAGCCTGCCCCCATGCAAGCAGCATAGCTAGAGCCACCCCTCCAGGGGCGGATATAGGGCAGGGCGAACGGGGTGGCCACCCCGGGCCCCGCGCTTCAGAAAGCCCCGTGCATGCGCCGTGGCAAAGGGGGGCCCCGCAAAACGGTCATCTGCCCCTGCACCCATCTACTCCGCAGCCTGACCCCACACCCTCCATTCTTTGCAGCCCCCCTGAAGCCAGCAGGCCTGCCTCAGCCCCTCCTGAATCCACTGCCTGTCTCTGGGGCAGGGGCCCCCGCTTTGTATTAATTTCCAAAAGGCAGAGGCCGCTCACTGCCAGCTGTATTGACAGGGCCAGCTAGGTGGGGCACACAAATTGTTCTTCCTTCCTTCCTTCCCCCTGCCTGTCTTTTCCTCCTTCAGTGTCAGCCCCCTTCCCGGTTCCCGCCCTTTTGTTCCCTCCACTCATCTCACAGCCCTTTTCCAAAGCACAGTGACTTTAATCCCCCTCCCCTGTCCAGCAAGACAGGCGCAGGACTGTCCAAGCAAACCCCAGTCCCATGGTAACCTGCCCTGTCCCAGGGATGTAAAATCCTGTTTAATTGGTAAACTGGTTAAACGTGATGTTTAACCAGTTAACTAATTAAAGGGAGGGCACCCACCACAGGAACTGCTCCAGGCTCCCCCCTTCCCCATTAACCAGCAGTGGTAAGCAATACCTGGTAAGGGTGATGCTTACCGGTTAACCTTTCACCTCCCTACCCTGGGAGCAACATCTGGAGGGAGAGGGAAGGTCAAATGCCCCCACGTGTGTATGTCTGTAGCAGGTCCCGATACCTGAGGCTTGGGGAGCCAGCGAGCAAACAAACAAGCTCCATGGCGTACTACTAGTCCCAGAGAGAACTAATGTAGAGAAAAAGCACCTCAGATGTGAGAGGAGAAAAGTCCCTGCCCGGCTTGCAGCCCAGCTGTCAGGGTGATATGGAACACACCAGGCCTCTGGCAGCGGGCTGGGGAAAGTCAAGATTACTAATGGTAGGACAGAAAGTAACAGCAAAAAATAGCCGGCTGGCAGGAAAGACGGGCTAACGAGAACACTCTAGCTACATTCCACAGACGGGGAACCAAAAAATGTAATCAGCGTCAGCACTCCCATTCGCTGGAGCCAAATAAGCCAGGCCGCGTCCGGTGTGTGCGCGCTGCTGCAAGGGCAGGAGACAGCCCAAGGTTTGCGCAGCTCTCTCGCGTCTCCTAAGTGGGAAAACCTAGAAGGCTCACGAAAAGGGCCCGCCGCTCTCCTAGCGGGGGAACAGCCCAGCCCTACTCTAACTGCCCTGCCTAAGGCTCGCAGGGCTAGCGAGAGGCTGACTCGCTCTTCAAAGGGCTGGGACGGAGCGGCAGCTAAACCTCGGTTAACGCCTCGTTACATGCCAGTCACTGGGCAAGTCCAGTAAGTTTAGCACAAGTGCACTGCAGTGAACAGGGCTCACAGGGTCTCATGGCAGGTGTGCACCCACTCCACAGATTCATCTGATGAAGCGGGTCTTACAGTGGCATAAGCCCCTTTAGCCTCGTCTGACAGTGGCAGGAGAGTTTTGCCACCTTAACCGCAGTAATGCTCTAGGTAGAATTAAACTGCACAGCTTTTGGGAGTGGGCAGCTTCTGTAACATGAGGCAGAGAGACAACCATGAAGGAAACAGGTAACAGCCACACTTACGGGGCCTGAGAAGTTCTGTCAATACAGGTTGACCCTCTCTGATCCGGCAACATCTGTGGTCTGATGTGCTGGACCAGAGAGCACCAGTGGCTGTTAATTGGAAGGCTAGCAAGTGGCCCTCACCTCCCCAGATCCAGCAAACTCCCTTGCCTGGGACCCGTCAGGTACTGAGGGTGCCGGACCAGGGAGGTCCAACCTGTAGCATGGGAAAGCACAGGTGGCTTGCTGCCCAAACCGAGAGCTCCACTGGGCGTGTTCCTGAGCCCTGCAGTGATGGAAACCCACAGCCTAGATCACGCCCTTCCCACTCAGGTTCTCCCGAAGTAAACTTTCTGAACGAGCAGGAGCCACCGAAGGGCCTTTCGCACTCGCTGCCACGCAGTCCTCACTCGGAAGCTTTTATCATCTCTGGCGTATTAGCAAAGCCTGCCGTGTTACACCAGGACAGGGCAGCGATCGGTCTGTCTGCCACTGCCCCGACATCGGCCCTTGGCACCCTGCAGGGCCACAGGAGCTGCACACAAAAAGACATTTATCCTGAAGCGTGGCTGAGAGAACAGCCACCCACCTGAGACATGCTCAGCGCCATCCCCTCCTGCGGGAATGCTGCCGAAGCCAAAGACGCCAGGAAGATGGGGACCGCACTCCCAAGAGCTCTTGGCTCCACATTGCAGCACTAGGCCCACCTTGGGCTCCAGCAGCAGCAGCATACAGAGGAGAGAGTACTCAAGTGCATGTCTCCCCTAATGGCTGGCCCGGAAGAGGATGGGTGCTGAGGGTGCACCTTGACACCAGCAGGCAGAGAGCCGTGCTGGGGGCTGGACGGTTCTATTAGCACAAAAAGCCAGTGACCATAATGGGATGGGGAGGTAGAGTGACAAGACTTTCTCTCTATTGCAGCAGCCCAGCATTAGATTGGTCCAAAGTCTTATTCTCCACAGGGCGGCTTCAGGGAGCCCCGGATTCTCTTTGGCAAACCTGCTGCTCGTCCTTGCATATAAAAAGCCCCTGGCAATTTTCCTCACTCCTTCTTAGGCTCCAGGAACTTTGGCCACAACTCAACCATCTCCTGCTGTAAACCTGCAAAGGAGACTTGGGGTTGTGTGGGAGAGGGAGGGTGCTTAACGCACCCCCAAAATGTCATGGATAAGCTGGCACTCCCTAAAGTATTCAGGTAGATCATTTCCAAACTGACCGAGGGTCTCAGAGCCCCAGATCCCATTAGAATTCATCTCCTGCTCTGCGAGGCAGCTCACACCTAAAGGCAACTTTTCACCAAGACAATGAATTCCGGGTTGAAGGGGAGGTGGATGTCCTGCAGGACCGGGCTAAGGCTCTGTTCCAGCTGTGAGCACTGTTCAATATTAAACCCAGGGGCCCTTCCTCCAAAGGCTCTTTGGTTTCATTGTTCTATGACTCCCTGTGAGCGCAGACACAGTTCAGTTCACACACCAGACAGGGCTCCTTTTGTTTTAGAAACATCGTTAGGACAACTCATTGCTTATCGAGTACACCCCATTTCCTGAGCCAACTTCTTGCAAATGTGGTAACTCACAGTTCTACAGAAAGGTACCAAATCTTCAGTCGGAAAGCACCTGTGACAGGTTTAGGTTCAGAAAGATTGAAAACCAAATGACTGATTTCAGATCATTTAAAACAAACAGCAGACCCCCCCGCACCAGTTATCCTTGCCAGCCATTCCCCCTTTCTCCCCCCCGACTAGAATAGGAGAGGTCCATGTGGCTCTGCTAGGCCACAAGAGTCAGGGCAGCATCACAGTCAATAAATGGAGGAGCTGCCTCAGCTGACTTCTCTAAACTACATAATCTGTGAACACGAACATGCACGCATAGGGCTATGCATCCACCACACTGGGCAAACTGTCTGCCTTTCCCACCACCACACGCAGGAAGCAGAGCTGAGATAAGATCGCAGGAGTCAATCCATTCAGACCACTGACTTTACTTAGCTTGCAAACTGTGGGCCCCTGGAGGTGCTAACATAACAGCAGTAAATAAGAACAGGCATTATTGACTGTCCTGCTAGGCCCGGATGCCACTATTCATTGGAACATTACTCTTGGCTGAAAGTCTTCAAGATGGAATAGGATCATTAAAATCACAAAGTTGGGAGGGTAGCATCTTTATTAATAGCATAACACAAGCCCCGGAATACTCTCTAATCCTCTGCCACTTCTGTGCTCCTCTGAAAGACAATTTCTGTCTTATCACAAGAGGAACTGGTGACATTAGAAGGAATCCCTAGAAGGAATCGTGCACAATATTAGAACTCAGGCAATCGCCAGACTTCAGATCCAGATATTTTACTAAATATAAATAGTCAAAACAAAACAGAACAGTTTTCCCCGAATGGAATGCAGGAGGAAAGATCAGCTACTTCCTGTGTGCGTGGGGAGTGCTAGAAAGGGAGGGGAAATTCCCAAATCAACTCCTTCTGCAGAGGAAGGAATGATACCTGAGGAGGGTGAAAACTCTCAGCTCTTTGCAGGAGTAGATGTCATTTTCATGGTCTTCTTTAGATGGTGATAATTTGGTAGGATTTTCATCAGGAAATCCAGCTGCAGCGTTTGTGGCTACAAGGAACAACATGTGATTAGCAAAGTGCTGGCAAGGGGTAAGAAACAAAGGCGTGTTAGCTCTACAAGTCATTTCAGGGACACAAGTCATCTGACTTAGGCCCCAAGCCTGCCCCATGATCTGTATGGGCAGGCTCCCACCGACGCTGGAGCACTTCACTGGGGTGCTAGAGTCTAACAGTGCACAGCCAACTGGTGCCAGCCGCACAATCTGCATAAAGCCAAGGCGCCTGGACACCAGCATGCTTTAGAGAGGCCCTGGGCCAAAGCCCTTTGTAACCCCAATTAAAAGTGGCTTTCAAATGGCTGGCCTCTGTGCTTTCAAATAGGAACACTGCTAACTGCCTGGAATTAGAGATGGTCAGGAATGTAATCCAACCCCCTGCAAGGGCAGGGGATAGTCCACTTGGAAAAAAGGTGCACATTACGGAGACAGAACGGATGGCTGGTTGAACACAGGCACGCCGAGTGGCCTAACCTGAGTGCACAATGCAGGTGTTTCTGCTGAATTGGGCAACTATGGAGACATGCTGCAGGTATTTCCTAGGTGAAGGGCCCTCAATGTTTGGCCCTGAGAGTTGTGACATATTGCAGACCAACTGTATGGAAGGAATTAAATGAAACCTCCTGGTTGGTTAAAAAGCTCTCAAGACTAAATGTGCTTCCAGATGAGCAAAATGGTGAACCTGAAATGGTGCCCCAGAGGGACTGTGCCAGGTTGTTAAGGAGGGCCAGCCTTTGGAGTGCCAAGGTGCTTTCCAGCTGAAAGAAACCCCTGCACATCTGACTTCGCTTCCCCCTCCTCGATCACACTGAGCTGCTCTCTGCTTGTGTCTGGAGCAGCACGCCCGCTTTAGGCAGATGGGAACGATCGGCTGCGGAGCGCGGCAAACGGTTTGCCCTGCCAGGAGGGCACCCCCACCTGTGGCCGTTCGGTCTGCACTCGGCGAAGGCACTTTGCATCGTAGATCACGGTGTTCTCCGGGATCACTTCGTGCGTGCTGATGTTGCAGCAGGCCCCGATGACGCAGCCACTGGTCAGAATCACATTCTTGCCCACGAAGGCTGCAAAAGACGACAAAACCCTTGCTGTGACTGGGAAGGGGAGGCAGAAACAATCAAAGCAACCAGAGCGCTGAGAGTCAGGAAGAGCAATAGTCACATACATTCAAACGGCCATCCTGGTCTCAAACACCCCTTTTGCTTGCCCAGCCCCCTCTACTCTCATTTCTACTGACCTTCCTGCCAGCTGACAGACCTGCCTCCCACCCTGCTCCCTCCTGTAACTGCACAGGGCTCTCACTTCCATGCCTCAGTCTCTCTAGGCAACTCAGCCTTCCCTGCACTCCCACCTGGTCCCAGGTTCCCAATACAACATGCAAATAAAATCTCTCTCACTTCAATCTCACAGGAAGGAAGCTGCATACATAGTTATCGAGTGTGCACGCAGCTGCTCTGGCGCGAGCCAATAATCCTGCGAGGTGCACACAGTGCAGGGCCACAGAGAGGGAGCACCCCACAGCTAGCTCCAAGTGATCTTTGAGCCCTTCCCCAAACCTGGGCACAGCCAGGGTGTGTTCTGGCTCCCAGAACAACTAAGTCTTAATTTCACTCCCAGGTCTTCCTTGGTTACCAATCTGTTTCCTATCCATGTACTTATCAGATGTGCTTGAACAGTTTAGCTTTTATATACTAACATCCAAAAGTTCAAGTCATCAGGAAAGACAACTTGAAACTCTTGATCCCAATTCAGTAGCTCTGGAGCAAGAATGGAATCTACCAACTGCACTCTGTCCCTCTTCACCACAATTAAAAGTGGCTTTCAAGCTGCTGTGCTCTGTGCTTTCAAATGGGAACACTGCTAGCCGCCTGGAACCACAAGGATTAGAGGCGGCCAGTAATATAGTCCAACCGGCTGCCAGGACCGGGGATAGTCCAAAAAAAAAAAAAAAAGTGGAGTGAACGCCAAACTGTTATAATTCTAACGCAGACAAAGGCAGTTGTAGTTTTAACGTGCGCTGCTTAGTCAGATTCCTCACCAAGGTTTATCCTGACCAGCTACCATGTTTAAAACATACCTTTCCCCTTTTCTTTCCTACTGGACATGCAGCCCGAGAGAAGACATAACAAAAGCTGAATCAATGCTGCACTAGATCTTATACCACAGGCAAATATACAGAACACCCTCCCCTCCCCAGCCCTGGCTTTAACAGAACAAAACAATGTAAGCAGCATCAAACCTGCCAAAGACGCATTTGATGATTTCAGCAGGAAGACACAATTAGTATCACTTACCTTTCGATTCAATTACATTGTTATCTCCCATTTTCATCGCTTGTGAACCTACAAGTTACAGCTGTTAAAGGAAATACATAATTCTAAGCCCTTAGGCATTTCCCTTTCCCCAAACTCCCAGCAACAAATATCCCCTCCTTCAAAAACAAATATAAGCCCCTAACCCATGACAGAAGGTGCTCATGGACACAAAGGTATGTGTCCTATACCAATTTTCGTTGCTCAGGCAGTACGCAGAAGCTAATGGCTGTTGTACTCCAAGAAGACACACAGAAAGGCCTACTGTTTGACAACCTAGGAAATTACTACTGCTTAATGGTTCACCTTTTTTTTTTAGTCACATTGAATCCAGAAAGGGATTTCATGCTTCCTGTGTCCTGAAAGCCCTAAAGCGCCATGTTATTTCATATAAAGATGCGTGTTTTCAAACGACTAACTGGAGCTTCAAACTGAAGCGTCAAGAGTCGCCCTCTGCTGACTAAACAAAAATTATCTCCACGTTCTTCAACACTGCAAACGAGAGGTTGTGGCTCCCGCACCAGGGATGTTCCATTCAGGTTAATTAACTAATTGAATAGTGGATGGGGTTTCTATCCACTATTCCATTAGTCTATAAGGGTGCCTCTGCCTCTGAACTGTAGCAAGAGTTAGGGTTCAGTTCAAAAAGCGGAAGCCCCACCGGGAGTGCAGAGCTTCCTTTAGAAGCGGAATTGCAAAAGCGGAATTGCAGTGCAGGAGTGGAGACTGCTTCAGTCCCTGCTCGCACTGTTTCCGCTGTGCCTCTGCCTCCCCTACCCCCCACGGAGAGGGTGCTGAGGGGAACCGGCTTTTAAGCTGGCTCCCCCCAGCACCGGTTCCTGCCCCCCGCCTTGCTGCATTTCTCTGATAGAGGCAGCAAGGGTGGGGGAAGCGACTAGTCGCATCACTAGTCGACTAGTGTCTTACATCAAATATACCACGCACATATTTGTTTTCTTTATGATTCTTCTCTCTAGTGCCCAAGCTGGTGTAAAAAAGCTATGCAAGGACTTACACAGCACATAAATAAAACTCTTGGGTACAAGTCCCAGATAGGCAGATGTGCTAATGGACTTTGAAGCCCCAAATTCTAACTCTTGTTTGCTCAGACTTGTTATGATATCTTGGGCAAGTCACTTGACTCTTCTGTGACTATTTTTCACTTCTGGAAGGGTGTATCTAGACTATGGAGTTTTTTCGAAAAAAGTGGCCTTTTTTCAAAAAAACTTCACACATATCTAGACTGCCGTTGCGTTCTTTTGAAATTAAATCGAAAGAATGCGGCATTTTTTTCGATTTGGTGAGCCTACTTTTACGAGGAAGAACGCCTTTTTTCGAAAGAGCTCTTTCGAAAAAAGGCATTCTTGAATGCAAACAGGGCTTTTTCAAAAGAGAGTGCACAGATTGCCTGGGCGCAATCTTTTGAAATAGTGTATTGCTTTTTCGCAAGTCTTGTGGCTGTCTAGATGATCTCTTTCGAAAGAGGCTTGTAGTCTAGACGCACCCCAAAAGGGAATGAACTTTAGCTACCTCACAGGAATGGTATGACTGTTAGTTAACGTTTGTATAATGCTTTGAAAGTACAGAAGCCCAACGTGTTCAAGTGTTATTTACATCACTGCTTAGCAAGGATACAGCAGCCAACTTCAAAAACATTATAGGTGCCAATGATCATTGGTTTTGGTTCCACATCTTCCATGTCTGGGGTAATGTTTTCAGGATATCTGCAAGAGGATTGAAGAATATATTTAGAATCTGATTTCAAAGGGGAGTGTCTCCTTAGAGATCAAGTGAAAGAAAAGAAGCTTCCTTCCCTAAAATTAATACAGCATTTATGATTGTGTAAATGTTTAGGATTTAATAATCTCATTTACTTCTAAACATGATGGTTTGTTTACTTGTGCATTTCTCCCAGCCTCGACAATGAAGAGTGACTAGTCAGCTTAATTTCTAGATTCCCACATAATGCTGCTGCAGTGCTGAAGATGCAGGCAGAACAGAGGAAGGAGTTAGTCTGAAGGAGACCTGTAAAAACTGGAACTTTTAATAATCATAGAAATATTTCTAATGAGCTTCGAGAGTTTTGTAAAATGTTCTCTTGACCGCACGCCTGCAGCGGGGGTCAAGGTGAACCTCAAATTGAACACAGCAAACTCAACGTCAGTTTTTGAATCTCAGTAGTGATGAAATACTGAGAATACAGAGAGGGATGAAAAGAGCTGTTTCCTAAGTCCTACCCTCCTTATACTGCTTTTCAGAGAGGCCATTTCAGAGTGAAACAGAAAACAGGCAATGGCAACTTATAGACCCCAGTTTTGCTGTGTGACTGCTGCTCCCCAATACTGCTATGAAGGCAAAAACTGCTCATGCCCAGGCCCTAACTACACGCTACACAAATCTTAAGGAACATGCTACAACATTGTAAGCCAGCTATTTTTAAAAGGGTGACAGTCTGGTTTTTAGGGCATATCTCCCAATTTTATCATGAAGCTGACAGAAAAATCTGAGACGATTTTTTAGGCAAAGCGACAAATGTATTCTATAAGCACAAATGGAAATAATTCATGTTTCTAACACGGTGATGAAAGTTTCTCTCTCTTTCGGGGGAGGAGGAGGAGCGGGAAGGGTTTAGACCAGCAGCCACACCTTAAATAAACCCAGGCCATGTAAACATGACCTTGTAGTTGAGGAGCTGGATAACAGTACTGGGATGAGAGAGTTGTAGGGTCAAATGCTGTATTGAAACCTAGGCCAGCTCTCTCCTGTCCCCAAAGGTTATAATCAGTTCTGACCAGATGGTATGTGCAGCTGTGGGAAGTACCCCCACTTCTGGTAAGCAAATTGCAGTCCTTGTGTGAGATGTCAGTTTGACAGCCCTGGAGGAGCCAGGCCTCTGCTTAGGTCAGAACAGGTACCACACCGGGAGGCAAAGCAGAGGCTTCCCATGCACTGTCCAGTTCTGGACTGACACATTCTAAAAGAAAATCTATCTTCTATGTTCTTTCAGTCATGAGCCCCCCACTGAGACTACCAGTGATGGCGTTAAGCAGAAATATTAGTGCCTCCAACAGCATTATAAAGATTCTTACTAACCCATTTATGATCAGTGTCTGCTCTTCTATGAGGTTGCCTTCACCAATCACGATTGGTCCTGCTTCTGCAATGATTCGCGCTTTAGGATGAATCACTGTCCTAGGTCCTGTGGAAACAAGATAAGCTCATGACAAGCAGAATCTAAACAACAGATATTACTGAAATCAGAGAGAAGGCCCCAAGTGGGGAAATGGTTTGAGGATGTGTCATGTGTGCCTCACCACCACAAGAATTCCAGAAACAAAGGAGAGGGATATGGAAATGACCACTTGAAACATAGGAAAAATATATTTCAACTCCTCTGAAAGGCAGTATGGGCTTGTGGTTAAGGCACTGGACCTGCCAGCCTTCCGGTGTGTCCTTGGAGAACAAGCATCCCTGTTCAAGAATGTCAGAATTGCAAACAAAATCCAAATGCTATTAAGAGTTCAGGCTGTGCTTCTGAAATAAGAATGCCAGGCAATCTTAACCCTGCCCCAAGAGTTATGATCTGAATAAATACGCTCACACCACTATCTCCGTCCACCACAGTTTCATTTCATCAGTGACACTGGGAAAGCTAGACTACTACAATCTGTACTGGGTAGTGGGTGGACTCTGCGGTACTCTTTATGGTCAGACAAATACAGGATTCTTCCCTCTGCCCAAATTTCTGATTGGCAAAAAACATACTGAAGGCAATAACTGCTCACTTTGTATTACAGGCCTAAACCTGCCATGTTTTGTACAAAGAGAACTGAACCCTACAGTTACAATGGCCATTACCCACAGAGATGGCATGTCTCCATACACAGGATTCATGCAGCTCTGGAGAAAAAGCAAAGGCCAGGCCCAGATCCTGCTTGCTGTTCTGCACATTTATGGGAATCTGCCTGTAGAAGAGTTAGGTAGATGGGGGTTTAGGACTAGCGGTGTAGATACCTGAGGCAAACAATAAAAGCAATGTTCTGGGTGCGAATTTGTGATACTCTGCAAGAAGAGATGGTAGGGTGACTCCTTGACAGGGCCAGAGTTCAGGATTCGAGTTCTCGTTTGACAGGGCAACCTTAATTCAGCATTCCTGGGTTTCCACTTTAAAACACAAGAGAATCCAACTAATTCTTGAAGGGCAGATTTCACAGAGGTACGTACATGCATCCTTAACTTCCACTAACCAAGGTTAACTATGCAAACCGTGGTGCCATACTATAAAGAACAAAAAAGAAAGATCCTAGCTCTCACTTCTGCAAATGCTTACATGAGTCGCTTCATGCATTTGTATAGTCCCATGAATTTCAATGGGCCTGTGTGTAAATTATGCACGTGTGTATGAAACCATAGCTACTGTTTGAAGCCATAGCTACCACTTTTCTTCTAAATTGTTCTCTAGTCTACACTGATATATATTCATAACTTTGAAAGGTATGAGTAGCTCAGACTGAGGGCACTGCAAGGGGGTGCTGTGTGACAAAATGTGTAATGCTTTTCATGGTGAGCCAGACTACATGTGTCACTGCTGAGGTCTTCACTGCATCAAAGGAAATACCAACAGCACTTACATCAAGACAGAATTTAACATACTAGTTTTCACTTCTGGCTAGATTACCTCCACAGAGGCCAAATCCATCAAATTACTTACTGGAGAACATATGGTATTCGGCCTCTAAATCCTTGGTATTCATTCTCTTCCAGAGACCTGGCGCTCCATACGCTACCTTCCCTTTTCAGTAGAACTAATTCAATTCAATAAGGACAGTGCTTCTGGGGAAGAAGATGGAAAAAGAAGAAATGTCGTAGTCTCTCTTACCAATAGTTACATCTCCCTTGATTTCACTTTCCACGCAGACAACAGCTCCAGGAGCAATCTTCACACTGCAACCAAAGATTAACATTAAAAGAAATAACACATACTGCTTTTTAAGGCCAAGACAGAAACTTAATCTGCATGGGTAGATTTTTTTCTAACAGATCCTACCCCACTTGCACCTATCCCCTCGATATTTTCACTCAGTTCCATAGTTCAGAAGATCTCACACATTCAAAAAGACACTCGAGCACCCCAATTTATAACTGTATAAACCAGTGGGAAAAAATCCCCTGGGCTTTAAATGTGAGTTTTTAAAATCCATCACTCCGCCAAGAAACTAATATTTAAAAATAGCCACTCTTTCTAGATTCATGAACACCTCTGCTTTGTTTTTCCTCCAACCGCTGAGGAGGTTTGTCATGGACAAGAGCTACTCCAGCCCTGCCGGTGCAGCCCCTGCCTGTGGCAGCAGGGAAAGGGGGGCACTCCAGCTCCCCCCACCCAACTTCCCCTTTAAACCATACATTTAACCAGTGAACCAATTACATGGGATTTTACATTCCTAGTTTATAGGGAACATTATAGTCACACATAAAGAAAGGAAGCTTCAGGGGGTAGCCGAATTAGTCTCTACAGGATAAATTAAAAAAAACAACAAATGGTCTGGTAGCACTTTAAAGACTAACAAAACATGTAGATGGTATCATGAGCTTTCGTGGGTACAGCCCACTTCTTCAGGTGACTGGAGAGTTTAGGATGTGCAGACCCAACTCAAAACTCTGGTCATGTGAAACAGTGGGCTGTGCCCACGAAAGCTCACGATACCATCTACGTCTGGGATCTCCAACCTTTCTAAGCACAAGATCACTTTTTGAATTTAAGTGCAATCCAGGATTTACCTCAAACCCAAATACCCTGGCCCCGCCTCCTTCGTGGGGTGCAGGCTCTGGTCTTGGGCTAAGGGATCTGGAGTGTGAGGGGGCTCTGAGCTGAGCCTGGGGCAGGTAGCTGGTGCAGGAGGGGGTTCAGGGTGCAGGCTCTGTAAGGGAGTTTGGGTTGGGGGGGCTGTGGGCCATGGCAGGGCCTTGGGATGTAGAGGGGGGTACATGACTGGAGCAGGGGTTTGGAGATGGCTCCAGCTGGACACTATTTACCTCAGGTGGCTCCTGGGTGGTGGTGCAGTGGGGATGAGGCAGGCTCACCCCTGCCCTGGCCCTGCACCACTCCCAAAAGCAGCCAGCAAACTCCCTCCATCCCAGGCCCCTGTTGTCCCCCCTCACCTCATTCTGTGGAGATATACAGGGTGGGAGGGGGGCACCCTGACATCAGCGCCCCTCCTCTCCCTTCCCTGCTCTGTACCGCAAGCAGGAGGCTCCCGGGGGCAGGGGGAAGCTCCCAGGCAAAGGGCAGGAGATGTGCAGCAGTGAGGGGACGAGTAGCTGAAGAGCCGGCACTTGAGAGCCTCTTGGCCAAACCAGTCAGGATCCCCTGCCAGAGGCTGCAAGATCGACTGGTAGATCCTGATCGACTGGGTGGTGACCCCGAGCTACGTGTTTTGTTAGTCCCCTGAGGTGCTGCAGGACCCTTTGTTGGAGACACAGAAGCACCCTGAGAGGGCTGGGGAGTGGCGGCTCCACTGAGCAGGGGGGCAGGTCTGCAGGGGGGGCAGTGCTGGGCCGAGGGTCACAGCTGGCGGGGCCAGGCGGGGGGGGCACTTGCCACCCCTGTGGGGTCCCGACCCATAGGCTGGGACCCTGATCAGACTGTTACCCAGGCAACCCCGCTGGGGGGGCCCCCCCGACTCGCCTCAGGCTGCGCATGCGCCTAGACCGGTTGCGGGGCCCGCGCAGCGCCCCCCCCTCCAGGCCTCGGGGGGTGGAAGGAAGCTCCCCCGCCCCGCCCCGCCCCGCCCACTAGGCCGCAGCTCCCAGGGGCCCGGCCCCGCCCCCGCGGGGCTGCGCTGGGGGGCGGGTCCCGAGCGCGGCGCCGCGTGTCGCTCCCCCTCCCCCCCCCCGTCGGGGGCCCCAGGCCGCCCCGCGCCCCCCTCACCTGCTCTGCGCCCGCTCCGCCATCTTCCCCGCTCGGCCGGCGACGCCGCAGCCTGCGCGCTCCCCCGCGGCGGCCGCTCTGCGCTCGATTGGCCGCCCTGGCCGGCAGAGGGGCGGGGCTCGCGGTCGCTCGGCGCGCTCGCCCGGCTGCGGGCGTGGCCCCGCCCCTCCGCGGGACGGGGCATGGGGGGGGCAGCGCGGGGGGGCGGGCTGTGTGGGCGGGGCATGGGGGGGCGGAGGACAGATTGGTGGCCCCTGGCTGGCAGGAGGGGGGGGGGGGCATGGTCCCTCCGTCCTGGTGCAGATGTTTGACATCCACGTGGGGAATAAATTTTGTTGTGTGCACGAGGGCCGATGTGCACCACCCGCGAAACCTGGCTGCGCCGGCTCTGCTCATCAGGCGGGCCGCATGGGGCTCGCGCCGGAGCCTGCACAAGTCCAGCTGACAGGGAAGGGGGGGGGCAGACTGGGGCTCCAAGCAGGGAGAGGCTGTGCTGGCTGCCTGGGAGGGATCAGAGGCGGGCTGGAGCCCCCAGCAGGGTGGGGCTATGCATGGTGCCTTGAATGAGGCCATGCAGCCCCCTCTTCCCCATCCCACAGCCCCTCCGGTGGTGCCTGAAAGTCTCACACCGGTCCCCCAGGAGGGACCAGCCTGCACACTGCACTGAAATCCCAGATAGGAAGCTACTGCTCCATGGTCTCATTTCTCACTGCCAACAGCTTCCTGCCCTCCTTGTGTAACGTAGAGGCAGACACCACTGACTAGGGAGAGCAAGTCTGCTCTACAGCCCTAGCTGAGGGCCAGTTGCCTTTTCGCTCACCTGGTAGAGGCACATGGCTTTAGCCCCTAAGGTCGTGGGGTCAATCCCTTTGCGCAGGGCCCTCAGCTCCTCACCTGCATGCTGTGAATCCTCTTTAGAAATTCTGAAGCAGGACATCCCATACCCTTCTGTTCCATGCAGCAACGTCAGCTGACTAAATGCAGGCCAGGACCTCAGACCTTCCCTGGAGTGAGGGACTCTCAGGCCAGTGCCCACGGGGAGCAGCACAGCTACAGAACAGCCCATGGGTGCTGGGTGCTGGATGCTTGGCCCCAGGAGCTCTCTGTTATACCCTCAGGCCCATGTTTTAAACCACGGAGGAGGGCTGGTGAGGCTAGAGTTACACACCTATGTCATACTGAGAGTAAACTGGCCGGGGACACAGCCAAGCTGTGGTGAATAATCCTAATATAAGCAGGGACTGCGTCAATTCTCACCTGACAGTTAGCTGGGACACAAAGAGACTTCAGGAGCAAACTCTGTTTACATGCAGGGCCATCCCTTGCGGAAGCACGGGCCTGAGACTACTCCCCTCATCCCCAGTGTCCCAGGCAAGGGGCCCAGGACAAATCCCTCCACCGCAGGCCCCTTCCTGCCCTTCCCCCAACCAACCAGAGCCGGGAGATTACAGGGGCCTGGAATGGGGTGGCAGCAGGAGTCAGCCCCCTCCTCACTGCAGTGGTGGGAGCTAGAGCAGCCCAGCAGCCTACTCCACCCTGCCCCGCTTCTCCATGGTGGTGGGGAGTGGCACATGCTGAGACTGCGGCACTCTGCTTCTCGGTGCCGCAGAGAGGTGGGGCGCAGCGGGCTGGGAGAGAGCAACGGGGCAGGAAGGAACAGAGCAGGCTGCTGGGCTGCTCCGGATCCTGCCACCACAGTGAGTGTGGGGGTAGTGATCCCTGCTGCTGCCCCAGACCGGGTCCCTTCCCTCAAGTAACCCTGGTCCACCCTGGGACCCGTCCATAGAATGGTTGAGGTGACCGCTGCGGGGCCCCCAAAGTGCAGGGCCTGGGGCAGCTGCCCTGAACCATCCTATGGACAGGACAGTTCTGTCGACATGAATAGATTTACTCTGCTTAAATATCCAGCAGACAGAGCAGTGTCGCTCAAAGCAATCCACTGTGGCTGGTGCTGGGTTACAAATCACTCCAGTACTGACTGCAGGGGCAGTGAAATAGTTAGCCATGTTGTCATTGCTGTATGAATAACGGGGAGCCGAACTGTGCTCAACCTATCCCAAACGAGGGGTCCCCCTCAGCTGGAAGGCTCTTGTTAAGCCAGGGCTCAAATACCAGCACACTCTGAAAATCCAGGGTGTCCCAGCTAGGGGACGTGGACTCTCTCTAAAGGTCCCTCTGCTTTAACTCTTCCTCCGGGCTTCATTAAGAGCCTCCTTGTTAAAGCGGAAATCCCCGTGCGGTGGGGCAGTGGTTCTGCCACGCCTGCTAAGAGCTGAAAATCACCTAGACTGACACGCGCAGGTCACAGCAGGAAGGCAGGTGGGAGTAGAAGGTAACAGACAGTTGGCTGGCAAACAAGGGGGTAGCGAGCGGAATGAGCAGCTGGTGAGGCGGCCAGGCTGGTGAGGCGGCCAGGCTGGTGGGGTGAGCGACCAGAACATGCTCTCTGAGGGCAGAGCAAGCAAAGAGCCTTCTTCACTGGGTGGGAGGTGAGCTCACCCAGCTGCACCCCTGAACCCTGGGTTCTCACCGGCCAAGGACAGCCACGGAGAGCGGGGTGTGGGGAGGGAGCAGAGAAGGAAGTTTTGGTTGCAGCACTCGAGAACATGAGGCGGCAGGCCCTGCCCCACGCACTCTGGGGTAGGGCTCCTACTCAGTCTTGATTAGGAAGCCTGCTTGTGGCATGTTCCATAACTGATGGCAGGTGTCATTCAAACTTTCTCTTCTGCACTCCGACTCTGTGCTTGGGAGTGGGGGAGCATTGCCTTCCAGAGGCACCCAGGGGCGTGTGCCCAGGTTACTGGGTGGGGGCTCCAGCCAGCTCTGTGCTGGACTGTTGAAAAGGAAACACACAAATGCTACTGCCCCGCTTCGGAGAATTGCTGACCTCGCTTCGCCCACCGCCAAGAGCTCGGTGCTTAAGCTGCGTGTGGGGAAAGGTGGCTCTCTTATCGCGGCGGGTAACGCTTCCTGTCAGCTAAAAGCAGGAGGTGGCTCAGGAGCGTAGCAGCCGAAATATGAAGCAACATGTTTTCCAGGTGAACACCGGTCCTGGGGCTTAGGCACTTAGCAGAAAGAACATTTACCAAATCAAAGAGAATGTTTTCCTTTGCCTCGCCTTGTGTGTATCGCGGAGGGCCAGGCCCACGAGTCCCGGTAACCTCGTTTCCTTAGCATGCTGCCTTTGCTCTCTGCCAGACCCATCTGTGCTGCTTATCTGGGGTTCCACTTGAACTCCACCCGCCTGCCCCCTATAAAGAGAAGGGTGAACGATGCGAGTTTCAGTTCTTCAGCGAGGTGCCCTAGGAGCTGACAACCACTGCGGGATTAACACTTGGAAGGCAGGCCCTCTCCATGGACTGGGAAAAACCACTTGCTCTTCACCCTACAGCTTTCTACCAGCTGCTTGCGTTGCCATTTGCCCTTTTGTTTCGCTCTCTCTGCACCTCTGGCTCTCTCTCGCCAAACACCAGGTATGTGTTCACGTTTGCTTTCATTTCATGCTCCTGATCTGTGGGGGTGAATTCTATTCAAAGTGCAGGTTTCACAGGTGAGGCAATTTTGCCCTCCTCTTTCCTAGGGCAGGCCAGGTTGCAACAACGGTCTGGGAATGAAAACATTGTATCTCCTCCTGACTGTCACCGATTTACACTGTGACCGTGGGCACATCACAACTTCTCTGTGCCTCGGTTTCACCCTGTGTAATTAATGTTTGTAAAGTGTTTTGAAATCTGTAGATGAAAAGCCCTAGAGAATCACAAAGTATCACTTGCTTAATGTCCTGCGAGCTACAGGAGATCGGGCAGGAAGATGCAGCGATGATATGCACCCAGATCACAGGCTAACTCTCTTTCCAAGGAATCCGTGAAGAACTTATGACCCGCAGGTGGGATTTTCAAAGGCCCCCAGGTGACTCAGAAGCACAAGTCTCCCACTTGCAGAGAGACTCATGCTCCTAAATTAATTGAGTTATAAAATCCCACCCCAGCAGTTGGGCATGTAGGTAGCAGTGACAGGTTATCATCTGAGGCAGGAATGGTGAGAGGAGACCAGTGCACCAAGTTCACACAACTCTTCTGGAGTTAACGGGACTTGCGGGTCAGGGAAACGAGACGATGAGCCAGACAGAAAGTGACATTTTCAGAGCAGCCAAGCGCCCGCTCTCCCAACATGAGCATGAGCAGCAGGGCACCAGCACCTTTAGAAATCGAATCAGGTTGGGTTGCGTGCCCCAGTTGGACAGCTTGTCGGCACTGGGGTCGGGGGCAGGGCTGAGGGAGAGGGGACTGCACTGGTGGTCGTCCACAACAGGGAGATGCTTTCCTCAGACACAAAACTCAAATCACAGGACTTCACTGGAGCCCTTCCTGTGTATCCACCATGGACTACTGTCCTCTGGAAAGCAGCCTGGCTGGCCAGCGGGACAAGGTCCCAAGGGGCACCTGTCTCATTGGGAGGCTGTGAGCATTCCCACAGGGCCGACGGGTTAGTTCACGGATACCTGGCCTCTAATGCAGGGGTGGGGAACCTAGGACCTGGGGGCCAGATGCGACCCATGGCTTGCCTGGATCCTGCTCCCAAGGCTCAGCACTACCCCCACATTGGGGAGCCTGCGCTGGCACTCCAGCTTCTCACGCGTGTGTAGCCCCTGACTGATTTTGCCGTGGGTCAGTGGCCCCCGGCCCAAAAAGGTTCCCTGCCCCGGCTCTACAGGGTGGAGGGACAGGAAGAAATGGGCAGCTAAAGCCAAGACAAGTGTCAGATGAATCAGAGAGCTGGCAATGTTCAGGGTCTTTGTGCTTGTGAAGATCAGCAGCAGGGGGCTCCGTTCGGGTTAGGGGCCAAATCTGGAGCAGGAAACGTACCAAATCCCCGTGCCCCTGCAGGCTTCCGGGGGCCTGATGAGTTCCCTCTGTCGTCCCCTGTGTGAGTGCCAAGCACTGCCGAGAAGAGCTGAGCCCCAGCGTGGGGCTGTTTTGCCGGCTGCCCCGGAGACTGGGGCAGCAGGAGTTCAGAGACAGGCGCGTGGGCAAGAGGGGTAGCGTCAAACCCAGCAGCACTGGTCCCCTAAGGCTCCGTCAGCCTGGGGACCACATGGCGGCGGGGCTGGCCAAAGAACAGGCCTACGCAGATGAGTTTTGAAAGCTTTGGAGACAAGGTGCTTCACCCAGAGACCCACGTGCTAGGCTAGGTACTGGAGTGCCTCCAAGGAGGGAGCCCAGGAGGGACTGGGGTGGAGGGAGAGGAGAAAATGCAGCACTTTGCCAAGCCTGCTTTGGGGCTGACAGGGGAGGGGGGGATGAGTCCAGCAATGAAGCAAGAGGAAGGCGTTACCCTGAGCTGTGTGGCCCTCAGGTGCCTGCGGACACAGCCCTGACTGGGAAGCAAGGAGAGCTGTGGGAGGGGCAGTCTGTACAAGGCTATGTCTACACTACAGAGTTGTTGCAGAAAAACGCCTGTTTTTCCGCAAAAACTCACGGCACGTCCATGCCTCAAGCGCATTTTTGCACAAGAGAATCAAAAGAACAGCGGGGGTTTTGCGCAGTGGGTGTTCCTCTTTCTACAAGGAAGAAGAGCTTTTTGCAGAAGAGTTCTTTCGTAAAACGGCATGTGTGGATGGGGAAGAGGGTTTTTTTACGCAAAAACAGGAAAGAGGAAAAAGCGCAGGTGCCATGGTGGCTGTTCTGTGCGTACCAATCAGGGCTTACTTTCGAGAGAGCGTCCATGCAGTCTGGATGCTCTCTTGCGCAAAAGCGCATCGCTTTTTCGATGTGCTTTTGCAGTGTGGATGCTTTCTTGTGCAAGAAGCTTTTGCAGAAGATTTCTTCCAACAAAAGCTTCTTGCACAAAAAGCCTGCAGGGTAGACATAGTCCACCGGAGGGCAAAGCCAGCCCAGGAGAGAATCAAGAACCTCACCTCCCCCATAGGCTATGAGCCTGTAGCGCAGGGGCAACCCCCACCCCACTGAACCACCGTGCCCTCGGAAAGCCTTTGCAAACCTCTCTGCTTTCTTGCAGGTACCTCTTACTCCTGGCGGGAGGCAGCCTGCTAGCGTGCGCTGCCATGGGACCGTACGCCTTGCTGCTCTTCCTCCCCGCCGTCTGCTCCGTGGTCATTTTCCACTCCGTCAGCCCGCGGCAGGTCCACACCTGCGCCTTCGTGCTGCAGATGTCCTGGCAGACCCTCTGCCACCTGGCCTTGCACTACCGAGAGCATTATCTGCCAGGAGCCCCCTGCCTCAGGTATCAGGCCGCATGGCGCAAGCCCGTGATTCCTTGAATGAAAGGGCCCGGCCCAGCTTTTGCATGAGACTAGTCCAGATGATTGTGGGCTGTGTGGGTGTAACAGAGCAGAATCGGCCTGGGCCTTAGGGGCAGTCGAACTCCCAAATCTGCATCCCTTAGCCCCAGGGCCGTGCTGATGGTGTTGGAATCGCTTCTTGTCCATCGGGGTATCAGGCTGCTCCCCTCCTTGTCCTGACTCAGCTGTCCCAGGGGGGCAGCCCAAACTGTGTGTGTGGACTGGGACCGGCTGGCTCCTCCCGGCAAGAGGCAGATGTAGGGATGGTACCAGGCACGTTCAGGGGAGCGTACAGACGCAGAGCAGGCCCACAGCAAATAGCCAGGCGGTCGCTGGGCATGTTTGGGACGAAAGGCCCGGGTGTGGGGAACATGAGTCTGGTGCTGCATGTGGGAGTGCCACGCTGGCTCGCCGCGGCCATAGGTTTCGGCTCTTGTGATGTTTTTGGACATGCAGCAGGGTGGTACAGCCGCCTCAGGCAAGGAAACAAGAGCAGCAGGCCAGGCAAGTGGTTAGTGGCTGCGTGCCGGGGTGGGGAACCTTTTTTGAGTCGAGGGCCGCACACAAGTAAGAAGGAAAAAAAAACCCAAACTCTCACTGACGTGGCCCCTGACTGAGGAGAAAGACATTCCCCACATTCCCCTCACACACCAGAGCCTAGGGGGCCTGGAGAGTGGATTTTGTATGCTCCAGCCCCGCAAGGGGAGGGCGAGAGGGCTGGAGCACGAGCGTGGGCTTCCCAATGCTGGGCGGGGAGGCCCCGAGACTCAGGGGCCAGATCCAGGCAAGCCGGGGGCCACATCTGGCTCCCGAGCCTTTTATTCCCCACTCCTGAAGTGATTCCCGTTAGCAGCACGGAGAGAGAAGCCGAGGGAGAGCTCTGCCTGCTACGGCCTGACGTTTGTACAGGTAGGGTAGAGCCCCGTGTAGCCAGAATGCTCCTCCATCCAACCCCCCATGGACGGGGGCGGAGCTGGAACAGTGCTCCTGCACTTTCCCGAGGCCGTGCCTCCAAAGGGCACCTGCCGCAGAGCGTGACCCTGTCCACACCCTGGGCGTGCGGCTCCATGTCGCTGCAGGCGACCCCCAGCCAGGGCGTACACCACGGGACTCCACTCGCTTCCCGGCCACTTGCTGTCTTGCTCTCCCTCTCGCAGGTTGACAATCGCCCTCTCTTCCCTCATGCTGCAGACCCAGAAGGTCACGTCGCTGGCTCTGGATATCCACGAGCGGAAGGTGACAATTGCCTCTGAGGGCAGGGAAATGCTGCTGCGGGCACTGCCTCTATGCAGCTACCTGCTCTTTTTCCCGGCCCTGCTGGGAGGCCCCCTGTGCTCCTTTAGGAGATTTGAGGCGCAGATCCAGTGCTCAGGTGCTTCCCACCCCGCGCCCGTGCTGAGAGCTGTGGGCCAGAAAGTCCTTCATGCCCTGGCTCTGCACCTGCTGAGAACGGCCCTGAGGGACAGCACGGCCCCACTGGCCCGCATGACGGACTGCGCTGGCTTTGGCTGCGTCTACGTCATGTGGCGTTCCGCCCTCCTCTTCAGACTGGCGTATTACTCCCAGTGGGCGCTGGACGAGGCTCTCCTCCACGCAGCCGGCTTTGGGCTGCAGCTTGGCCACCACCCCGGCGGAGGGGTAGACCTCTCCGACGCAGACATCTGGACCTTGGAGACGACCCACCGCGTCGCCCTCTTCACCAGGACCTGGAACAAGAGTACGACCCGGTGGCTGAGGAGACTCATCTTCCAGCGCAGCCCAGCCCACCCCCTGGGGGCCACCTTCGCCTTCTCAGCCTGGTGGCACGGGCTCCGCCCAGGGCAAGTCTTTGGCTTCTTGTGCTGGGCCGCGGTGGTGGAGGCCGATTACCGGATTCACCCTTTCCTCCGCTCCCTCGCAAAGTCCTGGCAGGCCACGGTGCTGTACAAGGCCCTGGCCTGGGTCCAGACGCAGCTGACCATTGCGTACATCACGGCCGCCGTGGAGACGAGGAGCCTCACTGCGCTCTGGCTGCTGGCTGCCTCCTACAACAGCTTCTTCCCTCTGCTGTACGGGGCTTCGCTGCTCTGCCTGCCCGCGA
The DNA here is from genome assembly GCF_052426305.1 of Pelodiscus sinensis. Classification (NCBI taxonomy): domain Eukaryota; kingdom Metazoa; phylum Chordata; order Testudines; family Trionychidae; genus Pelodiscus; species Pelodiscus sinensis. The sequence goes on along the minus strand of NC_143055.1, from coordinate 131,329,829 downwards.
GAGCAAGAGACAAATGAGTCTGACCCACGTTGTTCCCCACAGGCCACTCCCCAGGAGCTGTCGCCATCACACACACAGTGTGGGAGAGAAGGCGATTGCCCCATGGGAGGGAGAGGTTTGCGCTGGGTCTAGGTGTGCCCCATGTCCCCCCTAAACCCACGGTCTCATCACATACAGTAGACTCCCCCATTCTACTGTAGCCAGGCAGGATCACTAGACCATCCGGTCAGAGCTGCTCCATAGCACAGAGCAGGGAACTTTATTCTGTGGTTCCTCTGCATCCAGCAAATAACGCTGAGTTAGCCGGAATGTTTCTTTTAAGAGACTCCCGGCTGGCTTGCACTCCCGGGCGCTGGGGCTCCGCGATCCAGCACCATCCATGGCCCTGCCAGACCACAGATGGTGCGGGATCACAGAACCCCAGCCCAGACAGTCCCGGATTTAGGAGGTTCCGCCTGTACTTTGCATTTCTCTTTATGGAACTTCATCCTATTCAGCTCAGACCATTTCTCCGGTTTGTTCAGATTATTTTGAACGATGGCCCTGTCCTCCAAAGCCCTTGCAACCTCTCCCAGCTTAGTCTCATCTGCAAACTTGCTGGCTGTGTCTAGACTGGCAAGTTTGATTTTGCGGAAAAACTTGCCAGCTGTCTACACTGGCCGCTTGAATTTCCGGAAAAGCACTGACAATCTCACGTAAAATCATCAGTGCTTTTGCGGAAATACTATGCTGCTCCCGTTCGGGCAAAAGTCTTTTTCCGAAAGACTTTTGCGCAAAAGGGCCAGTGTAGACAGCGCAGTACTGTTTTCCGCAAAAAAGCCCCGATCGCGAAAATGGCAACCAGGGCTTTTTTGCGGAAAAGTGCTTTTGCAGAAAAGTGTCCTGCCAATCTAGATGTGCTTTTCCGAAAATGCTTTTAACGGAAAACTTTTCCGTTAAAAGCATTTTCGGAAAATCATGCCAGTGTAGACGTAGCCAATAAGCGTGCTCTCTACACCATCATCTAAATCCTTGATAAAGATATTGAACAGAACCGGTCCCAAAACAGACCCCTGCGGAACCCCACTTGTTATGCCCTTCCAGTGTGACTATGAACGGTTAATTACTACTCTCTGAGAACTGCAATCCATCCAGTTATATACCCACTTTACAGTAGCCCCATCTTCATTGTATTTCTCTAGTTTATTGCTAAGATCATGTGAGACTGTATCAAATGCTTTCTAAAGTCTAGGTATGTGGGGTGCATCTAGACTGGCAAGATTTTGTGCAAAAGCGGCTGCTTTTGCACAAGAACTTGCCAGCTGTCTACACTGGTTGCTTGAATTTGCACAAGAGCACTGACTTGGTAATGTACAAAATCCGTGCTTCTTGCACAAATACTTTCACACTCCCGCTTGGGAAAAAGCCCTCTTGCGCAAGAATACTGAACTGTTTTGCGCAAAAAAGCCCCGATGGCTAAAATGGCGAGCGGGGCTTTCTTGCGCAAAATCACGTCTAGACTGGCCACGGATGCTTTCGCACAAAAGCATTTTTTGCACAAAAGCATCCGTGCCAATCTAGACACGCTTTTGCGGAAATACTTTTAACGGAAAAACTTTTCCGTTAAAAGTATTTCCGCAAAATCATACCAGTCTAGACGCAGCCATCATGTCTACCACTTCCCCCTTATCCACAAGGCTTGTTATCCTATCAAACAAAGCGATCAGGTCGGTATGGCATGATTGGTTCTCGACAAATCCGTGCTGTTACCTATCATCTTATTATCTTCCAGATGTTTGCAGGTGGATTCCTTAATTATTTGCTCCATTATCTTTCCTGGCACAGAAGTTAAGCTGACTGGTTTGTAGTGTTCTGGGTTGTTCTTATTTCCCTTTGCATAGCTGGGCCCTAGATTTGCCCTTTTCTGGTCTCCTGGAATCTCTCCTGTCTTCCGTGACTTTTCAAAGATGACAGCTAATGGCTCAGACACCTCCTCAATCACCTCCTTGAGCTTTTAGGATGCATTTCACCAGGCCCTGGTGACTCAGAGGCATCTAACTTGGCTAAGTGATTTTTAACTTGCGCTTTTCCTATTTTAACTTCAGAACCTACCTCCTTTTCTTGAGCTTTATTTAAGTTAATCTCAGCCCCAGCCCCAGCGCATGAAAGGATCCAATGAAGACAACACTGGGTGTGCTCTCCCCTCCGCCCCCGCTGCCAACCCTGGCACAGCAAAGTGTGCGCTCCTTTGGAAAGGAGCCAGAGAGCTAAAGGCACAGAGCAGCTGCACGGGGGGGGGGGGGGGGGGGGGGGAGGGGGGGGGGGGAGGAGACAGAGGGAAGCCCAGCAGATGGCAGCATGGAGCTGTCTGCAGAGCACTGTGCAAGGGACCTCTGAGTCCAAGTAGACAGGCCCCATGTACGCAACATGGGGCAGCCACCCCCTGCGCATGGCCCGGAGTCAGGGCGAATGCACAGCTCTCTTCCACTCCCTCTCTGACAGCCAGCCCAGGACACCGGAGCTCCCTGCCCTGGCTCCCTGCTGTTTGACTGCCCTCCACCCTGGGCTGGCATGACCAGTTCTGGGACTGGCTGCCTGCACCAGCCTACACGGGGCAGGACAGGACCAGTCTGGGGGACGGGTGAGCAATAGCCCTGCGTGGGGCCGGGCAGGACCAGTCCAGGGGGTGAGCAATAGCCCTGCGTGGGGCCGGGCAGGACCAGTCCAGGGGGTGAGCAATAGCCCTGTGTGGGGCCGGGCAGGACCAGTCCAGGGGGTGAGCAATAGCCCTGCGTGGGGCCGGGCAGGACCAGTCCAGGGGGTGAGCAATAGCCCTGCGTGGGGCCGGGCAGGACCAGTCCAGGGGGTGAGCAATAGCCCTGTGTGGGGCCGGGCAGGACCAGTCCAGGGGGTGAGCAATAGCCCTGTGTGGGGCCAGGCAGGACCAGTCCAGGGGGTGAGCAATAGCTCTGTGTGGGGCCGGGCAGGACCAGTCCAGGGGGTGAGCAATAGCCCTGCGTGGGGCCGGGCAGGACCAGTCCAGGGGGTGAGCAATAGCCCTGTGTGGGGCCAGGCAGGACCAGTCCAGGGGGTGAGCAATAGCCCTGCGTGGGGCCGGGCAGGACCAGTCCAGGGGGTGAGCAAGAGCCCTGTGTGGGGCCGGGCAGGACCAGTCTAAGGGGTGAGCAATAGCTCTGTGTGGGGCCGGGCAGGACCAGTCCAGGGGGTGAGCAATAGCTCTGTGTGGGGCCGGGCAGGACCAGTCCAGGGGGTGAGCAATAGCCCTGTGTGGGGCCGGGCAGGACCAGTCCAGGGGGTGAGCAATAGCCCTGTGTGGGGCCGGGCAGGACCAGTCCAGGGGGTGAGCAATAGCCCTGTGTGGGGCCGGGCAGGACCAGTCCAGGGGGTGAGCAATAGCCCTGTGTGGGGCCGGGCAGGACCAGTCCAGGGGGTGAGCAATAGCCCTGTGTGGGGCCGGGCAGGACCAGTCCAGGGGGTGAGCAATAGCCCTGTGTGGGGCCGGGCAGGACCAGTCCAGGGGGTGAGCAATAGCCCTGTGTGGGGCCGGGCAGGACCAGTCCAGGGGGTGAGCAAGAGCCCTGTGTGGGGCCGGGCAGGACCAGTCTAAGGGGTGAGCAATAGCCCTGCGTGGGGCCGGGCAGGACCAGTCCAGGGGGTGAGCAATAGCCCTGTGTGGGGCCGGGCAGGACCAGTCCAGGGGGTGAGCAATAGCCCTGCGTGGGGCCGGGCAGGACCAGTCCAGGGGGTGAGCAATAGCCCTGCGTGGGGCCGGGCAGGACCAGTCCAGGGGGTGAGCAATAGCCCTGCGTGGGGCTGGGCAGAACCAGTCCAGGGGGTGAGCAATAGCCCTGCGTGGGGCTGGGCAGGACAAGCCCACCCTGCCACAGACCCCTGGGTTGGTGTTTGCCTGCTCCTGGCCTCCTGCCTCTTGGTAATGTGGCCTGGTTCCTGCCCTCCCATTTGGGTCTTGCTGCTGAGCTCCTGGCACTCCAGCCTGACCCGGCCCCTGGTAACCGGCCCTGTGGCCAACACTAAGTCCTCGGCCAGGCCACCCATGCCCGGCTCCTGGTAGCTTGTGGGACGACCGTAACCACAGGAGAGGGCCTGGTGTGAGAGGAACGGCTCCAACAGCCCAGCCAGCAGACGCACCCGATTCACCCGAACAGGCCGCCCCCCTTCCGGTGATCAGCCACACCCTGCAGGCTGGGTTGTGAGACCAGAGAGAGGCAGCTACCCCAGGAACAGAGCAGTGGGGTGCAGAAAGCGCCACCCCGCGCCCTGCCCCGAGCCGGCGCGTGGCTCTTCTGCCCGAACGTTTCGACGGCGCCTGCCCGCAGCTCTGTGAAGCCGTTCCTCTTCCTGTTCCCGGGGCGCGCCAGGCCTGTGCCTCAGATCGGTCCCAGGCGGGTCTGAACATCCACCTGCTGCCAGCAGCCTGCGCCCTTGCTGGAGACCGAGAGCCGGTGACGCTCGACAACCTGCGCTGGGCTCGATCGCCCCAGGCCACGCTGAGGCAGCATAGGGGGTCTGCTTGCACAGCACCCCCTCACCCCACCTCAGCCCAGACACCGAGCTGAGCGAGACGGTGGCCCCTGTAGAGCGAAAGGCCTTTGTGCAGACAAGTGGATGTTGTAGGAAAAGAGAGGATTAAAAGGGGGCTCGCTGCAGCCACCCTGACAGCCTGTGGGTCCCTGCACTTCCCCCATATCGACGCTCCCTCCGAGGAAAGGGAACATCGCCGCCAGCGCTGTCCGTGCTCCTAGGGAGCGGGCCGGGCGCTTGCCGTCAGTCCCATGCGAGGCCCACAGGGTCTGGGAGGAGGGGGCCCAGGCGTGCTGGGGGGTGGGCTTGGCAGGAAGGGGGTTTCCCCACACCTCACGCCTAAAGGGCACGCAGCCTGCGCCCCCTCAGGCGGCACTTTAAGACTCCTGCGCCCGTGTGGCTGTGCAGCGGCTGACGGATGCTGCGCGTGACGGAGCACGGGGCCCTCCTGTCGGCAGGCGGGGCAGCGTTACTGTTTGTCAATCAGGTGGGGGCCCGTTGTGCTAGGCACGGCACAGCGCCAGGGACAGCCCCTGCCCCCAAGCTGTGTGGCATTGCCTGGCCCGGGCCCCTCAGGAAGTGCCTCCGGGGAGGAGCTGTGGTGGAGGCTCTCGGTGTTTCCTCAAACCTCGCTTCTCCCACGCGAGAGGCTCCTCGGGGCCTGTCCCTGCTTCCTGGGCGTGGGTCTGGGCAGCACACTGCCTGCCTTCCCCTCGCCAGGGCCTGCACAGCCCGGCTGCACGCTCAGGAGGGAGCCGGGCCAGGAGCTTACGAGACGCAATTCTAGCTTTTGTATCGCAGCCAAATATTCCCCACGGGGCTCCGTTCCCAGCAACCAGCCGCCCTGGGGTTGTTCCCTAGTGGAAAACTTGGTGAGCACACACCTATGGCGCGCTCAGCCTACCTCACTGCCCAGGCCTGCCCCGCGCTCAGCAAACAGCGAGCCTCAGCCACCCCTTGCCCTGAACTATTGCACAACATTTGCTCTGCGGCTGAGCATCGGCCCAGCCACAGCCTGCGGCCTCCACGCTGCGGGTGGGCACACAGCCAGGGAGCCGTCAGGGCCGACCAACGCACCCTCCACAGCTTGGGGCCTAGGTGCTTTCGCCAGTGCAGAGAGAGAGCAAAGCCGGAGGGGAAAGATGGCAGGGAAGGGGGTGACAGGAGGCCTTGGGATCCCACTGATTAAGTCTAGGCCGTTGAGGCAAACTCTCTTTCAGTGTACAATGGCGCGTGTGGTACGGTTACAGTGTGAGGTGACCTCACACCCTTCAGTCCAGAGCAGCCTCGCAGGTGCTACAGCACAGCTTGTCTGAGCAGCCTTTCAGAAGGTGCTGGTTAGCTCCCAAGGCTGGGCTCAGACAGGGGGTACCACAGGGGTGCCCCTAGCCTTGGCAAAAAGGGCTTATTTACTAAATGAGTGACCCGGGCTAGCTAATATGCAGTAAACCCAGCCTACCCTACACCTCTTGGGCTATGTCTACACAAAGGGGTTTTCCTTGCGCGAGAAGGGGCAGTGTAGACAGCTCCTTCTGGTGCAAGAGCCTCTTCTGCAAAAACGGCGGCTCATTAGGTATGCAAATGAGGCTCGGCGATATTCCACGCTTAGCCTCATTTGCATATTACTGGCGCAAGAAGCTGCGAGTGCAGATATGGTCTTGGAGTGCAAAGACGGCCTAGGGGCATAAACAGAGAGATAAGGAGAGGACTGTGAACTCCAAGAGACCCAAAGCTAGAAGGGTTTCTAGAAAAAGGTGCACACAAGTCACCAAAAAGGCCAAACCAAGACAGCACATCAGAACCTGCCGAATGGTGGCCTCCACACCGCTAGGGAGAGACCCGAGGAGCTTTGCGCCCTGTGCTATTTATGCCAAACACCGGGGTCTTCCAGAGGGCAATGTTCAGCGACTCCCTTCCCCTTCCTCGCTGTGGGCCAGGCCTTTTGCTCCAGCTATCCACTAAACCCCGTGCAAGGCCCGGGCTGCCAAGCGTGAACCATGTGGGGGGGAGGCGAGAATAAGACCACTTCCGTTCCTTCGTCTGGCCACAAGACAGGACAAGTTCTCAGGCCCAGCAGATGAAGGGTGAGGGCCTCTTTAAAACTGCCCTCTTCTGTGGCAGTTAACCCACTTCATCCACCTCTGACAGTGGCTGGTGTCACAGTTCAGGGCAACTAAATATTGGCATTTGTCATACCACGAACGTCCCGGGTGTTGACCCTAATTCAATAGAGATTAACTTCATTCCTTACAGCGTGTTCAGGACATTACATAACGTTGTCCATCTGACACCACTGGCCCCGGGTGCTACAGCAGAAGGTGTAAGTAAGAACGCTATATAGCAGGTCGCTTCCTGGTCTCCAACAGCAGATCTAGTTAAGCCCTGAAGCAGGTTTAATATCCTGTCGGGAACATTCATTTGTTACGACAGGAACATTGTTTGATAGGAACAGCAATGACGATAGGAAAATTGGGATTATTGACCCTTTTTAAGCACGAGGGTCTTGTAAAAAAAAAATCCAGCGCTCTTTTGAATTATAAACGTGGCTCCAGCACCATTCTTAATCCTCAAAATAAGGGCCAAGCTTTTCAAAAATAGGAGCCTAAAATGAAGGCTGCTGAGATGGTGAGCTGATTTTCCAAAATGCTGCAGAGCCAGCAGCTCCTGTCGGCCTCCCCGGTCCAAGCTGCCTGGAAGAGAGGGAGGACATCCAGGCCAGCTTTGCTGAATGGAGCAGATGTGGCGTTCCGCCTGCTGCGAAGGAATTCCATTGTTCCCCACCTTCCTCTCTGGGCAGATTGGACCGATAGATTCTGGGCATTTCCTTCTGCCGGTCTGGTTTACGAGGACTATTCCAATGGGCAGGATGTGCTGAGTCATGTCCTTGTGCGGGCCAAGCGCGTTTATTTGTGTGGCCGTGACCGGTTCTTGGTGGCGTTCATTCACTGCTGTGCTGGCACACAGCCGAGCCGCCCAGAGGACAACGTGCAGCGCTTGTGAGAAGGGCGCCCCGCACTCCCAGCGAGAGGGGATTTGTGTTACCCCGCGAGCGCCCTGTGTCTCCATGGCGATTTAAGGCTTTTTAGAGATCAAATGCTTTTCAGATCGACCCAGCTCTTCTAGCTCAGCCAGACCCAAGGGGCTTATGCAGGAATCACAGCGGTGAGATCCTGCGTCCTGTCTCCTCCTGGACTCGTGGTTTTCAATTTGCGACTCAGTGCTGCAGGGATGGGGAACCTAAGGCCAGGAGCCGGATGCGGCCCCCAGCTTCCCTGAATTTGGCTCCCTCCAGCATCGGCTCTGGCGTGTCAGGGGAACGTGGGGAAGGTGTCTCCTCAGTCGGGGGCCACGTCAGCGGGTTCGCTTTTGGTTTTGCTTGTGTGCGGCCCCTGGCTGATTTTTCTGTGGGTGATTGGCCCCTGACCCAAAAAAGTTTCCCCAGTCCTGCAGGACGGGGTGGTAGGATGTCGGTCACTGGGGCTCAGTGCTGCAGTGGGTGTGTGAAGGCAGCTCCCTGCCTGTCCTGGCCCTGCAGACTGTGCAGCATGCCAGCAGGGGCCGGCCCTAGCTCCTAGGTGTGTGTGGGGTGGAGCACTCCTGGTGCTGCGCACTGCCCCGGTCCTGAGCACTAGCTCCACACTCCCACAGGCTGGGTACCTACTGCCGGCTGCTTCTGAGATGGAGCCTGGTCTGTGTGCTAGGAAGCTGCCTTAACCCCCCTGCTGCACCGCTGACAAGGAGTTGCTCAAGGTCAGCCCCTCCTGCCCCCCCCCATGTCAGAGCCCCCTCTTGCACCCCAAAGCTCTCAGCCCCGCCCCGGGGCCCACACTCTAGTCAAATTATGTTGTGTCGCAGGTATCAATGATTTTCTGCACCTAGGTCATGAAGGAAAAAGAAAGTTTGACACCCACGGGCCTAGACCCCAGTGACAGGCCCCAAGCAGCTTTGTCCATCTTCCTCAAAGCGGGGTGAAGCAGCGAAACGAACCACAGCGTCTCCTCCCTTCTCTCGCAGAGCTCTCCGTCAGACCCCCGTGGGGCTCTTAGCGCACCGCCACGGACAGCCAGGCAGGGGCAACCAGCTGCCCTTTGGGACAATTCACAACCATGTGGCTTTGGAGAGGGGGCAGAGGTGCCTGATTTCCTGGGAGTCGAAGCCACCTCTGCCAGCGAACACAGTGCCCTAGGTTAACAGAGAGGGCATTTTGCACGGTCTCCCCCCAGCCGGAACTGGGCTGCAGGGAGGCCTTTGGTCTTGTTCTCACCAGTCTGGTTCTTGGTCAGATTCTCTGCCTTGCCCAGGGTGCCTGATCAACTAGAGCAGAGTCAGCAGCAGGTGCATTCGGACCTCTAGTCCAGGCTGGACACTTCTGGGACATTTCACTTGGGCCCACTCAAACCACTTTTAAGCTCAGTCCAGTGAAAACAGAGTCACAAGAAAGTAACAGGACTTTCCCAAGCCACAGGAAGTCATATTTAAAGGGCTATTGGTGCTAAGGCCATGTCTTCACTAAACGGAAGATCAACGCTGCTGCAATCGATCTTCCGGAGCTTGATTTATCGGGTCTAGTTAAGACTCGCTAAATTGAACTCAGAGGGCGCTCTGGTCAGCGTCTGGTTCTCCTGAGAGGAGTAAGGGAAGCCAATGGAAGAGTTTGCTCCTGTCGGCTTCTGAAACTTGAAACAAGGTACGTCGATTTTGCATATCTTGATTCGACCTCCCCTTTTAGTGTAGACATGGCTAAGTAAGAGCCCCCTTGCAGCCTGGGAGTTAATTCGCAGCGTGGCTGGTTGCAGGATGTCCTTTACTCTCTCAAAGAGGGTTAAAAAGTTGCACGCTGCCTTCGCTTGGTTTGGCATCAGATGGAGCTGAGCTGGCCTGAGAATTTGGTAACCCTTCAGAATGTGCAGTCAGGTCCCCGGGGGTGGCTGCACCAGACTTTTTTAAACAGCAGTAGACCTCAGTGCCTAGCTCCCACCTGGGCTCCCTCATCACTGGCCACCGGAACTGGTGGTCACAACGCCAGGAAATTGTGGGCTCGCCCCTCCTTCCCTGGGGTAGGCAAAGGTTAGCTTATGTATGAAAACCTGTGACTGCTGTAAGCTGGTTACAGAAATGGGGATTGAACGTGTGCCAAAAAGAACTGTTCCTACAGGTACTCACGTCTGGACCGTTACGTCTGCTGCTCCGGAAACAATGCCTTTAAAATCTGCAGTGTCTCTAGTCCCAGCCCCTGCTGGGGAAGAGGGGTGTCCTACCTGCTCCCAATAGCATTGGCAAAGCCTGAAAACAGCATGTCTGGCTCATTTCTGCTGGCATTTTGCATTGCTGCGATTTTTGTCGCATGGGCCTGAGAACCACGTTGCAAATCTCGAGATCATCTAAGAAGCAAATTGCCTTAGATGTTCCATCTGTTATGGGGGGAAAAATCTGGTGCCAACATGGCTCCGTGTCTGCCACGAAATTCAACACAAACTCATTCCGCTCTGTAAGAAACATACGCGTGCACAAGTTTTTATTTGCCCACAGAGTTACCATACCAAAAATAGCAGGCACCCGCTTTTGTTTGTTTGCAGTGTACAGCATTCAAGGCAATGTAATCCACCTGAAATTTACAGATTTTTTTTGGTGGGGAGAGAAAGATCACCTGCTGGGTTCTTAGTCAGTCACATGCTATAAGCACGAAAGTGATTTGTACCATTGTTCATGAGTGAATGTCAACCGTGGAAATCTCTCACGTTCCTTATTGCTGCTGCTTCGGATGGCGATGCTTTTGAGATCAGAGAAGCTGAAGGAGCTTCAGTGTATTGAGGAGGGAAGCAGGGTCCGCAGAAGCTAAATACTGACAGCAAAGCCAATCCTCCAATTCAACGCTCCGCTCCGTGTCCACCGCCCTCTCTGCAAACTTCATCATCAGCAGGGCCCGTTTCATGTCGATCCAGTTCTGGAGAGCACTACAGAGCACTTCTTCATGGTTCCGAGGCTGGTCCGTTAAATCTTTCCGGGGACCCCAGAGCAGACACTGCAGCATCCGCTTGGCCTCCGTGATGCAGACGCGTTTGATCGGATCGGCTTCCAACAACAAGTGTGCGAGCTGCTGGAGCCCGCGGGAGTAAATGGAGAGGGAGGGGAGTGGGGGGAGGTCGTCTCGGCTGTAGTCCTGTTCCCTGAGATGGGGCCTCACCTCGAACGGGTTGGGCCGGTGGAGAAGTTCGTAGATGAGGATGCCCGTTTGAAATTCATCAAACTTTTTGTACTGAGAGGCAGAGACGATCTCCGGGGCCAGCCGGGCCTGGTTCTTTTTCAGTTTGGAGTCCCCGGTGCCCGGCTTTTGCTTGGCTTTCAAAAAGTTGCTCACAATGAGCCTGGGCAAGTGCTTTTCCTCTTTGGCTTTCCCGCCGCCGGCGAGAGGTTTGCAGTGAACGAGCAGCAAGTTCTCCAGACACAGGTCCCGGTGGATGATGCTGTGGTCTTTCAGATGCTCCAGGCCGTGGCAGAGCTGGAGGAGCAGGAAGGTCACCCGCCGCTCGTACAGCTCGGGCTTGCTCTGATGGTACGCGGCAGTCTCCCTCACGAAGTCGGCCGCGGTCTGCTGCGGCACTTCCCGCGTGATGACGACAACGCAATCCTGTTCGCTGGAGGAGCGGGAGAGGCCGGGGCCGTCCGAGGGAGGAGTGCTGTTGGCTACGTCAGCCGACAGCAACATGCTGGAGGGCACCGACGCCACGAAGTGCCCACAGTCCTGCTGGATGTTGAAGTGAACCGGCACAGAGGGGCTGTGGTAGGAAGCAGACACTTTGGATTCTGGAGTTTTGCAAATCTGTCAAGAGACAAGAGATCACAAGGTGGGTTAGGGGGGTCCCTCACTCAGACTCTGACTGCTTGGCAAAATGTGCTCAGGGGTGCCTCTGGCTTAGCAGGGCATTGATCTTCAGGGCCTAACAAGAACGGCCATACGGGGCAGGCCAGAATCCCAACTTCCAATCATGACCAATGCCAGATGCCCCAGAAGAGATGAACAAAACAGGGCAATCATCACATGGCCCATCCCTGTTCCCATTGCCCAGCACTGGGCTGGCGGAGGTATACAGATACTCAGAGGGGTTGCAACCCCGATCTACTTAGCTATCAGCCTATCCTCCATGAATGTATCTAATTCTTTTTTGAATATACAGGTTGAACCTCTCTAGTCCAGCACCCTTGGGACCTCACCTGTGCTGAACCAGAGAATTTGCCAGACCATGGAAAGTCAATATTGTCTAGCAGCGTTACTAGCACTTCCACTGCTTGCTGGGCTCTTAGAAGACATTTAGGGGTAAATTAGAACTAACGAACAGCACAGAACACTGAGCGCCAGGACTAGTGGCTGTCATCAAACTTTCTGGGATACCAGGAAACTTGGCCACACCCATGATAAATGGATATCCAGCTCACTAAAATCATGCCGGACCACGGATGTTGCCAGACCCGAGTGCCGGACTAGAGAAGTTTAGTCTGTTTTGGCCTTTACAACATCCCCAGGCAAGGCGTTTCACAGATTCATTCTCCGTTGTGTGACGCAGTACTTCCTTTTGTTTGATTTAAGCCTGCTGCCTGTTAATTTCATCAGGAGACCCTCCCCCCCCCCCGTTTCTTGTGTTATTTACCCTTCACGTAACATTTCCTTATTCACATTCTCCACACCAGTCATGATTACACAGACCTCTCTCATATCCTCACTTAATAGTCTCTTTTCCCAGTTTAACAGTTTCAGTCTTCTTAATCTCTTTATACAGAAGCTGTCCCATGCCGCTAACTATTTGTGTTGCTCTTTGCCTCACTTTTTTCATGTACAAGGGGTCTTTTTTGAGATAGGGTGACCAGAACTACATTTAGTACTCAAGGGGTCAGCGTACTATGGATTTATAGAGCAGCATTATATTTATTTTCTTATTATCTATCCCTTTCCTAATGGCTCTTAACACCGTTACCTTTTTTGACTGCCACTACAGATTAGACGAATGTTTTCTGAAAGCCATCAGCGATAACTCCAAGATCTCTCGAGTGGTACCGTCTCATTTAGGACAGGGAAGTCCTGGGGCTATATGTACAACATGAACACTGGCAACAGCCCGTTGTTACTGCTCAGGGTGTGTTTTCAGCTCAGAGGATTCGCCCATCTATCCCTGCCCCTCCTCCTTCTGGCCAGCAGCTGGATCTACCTCCAGTTGGCTCTGCTGGTCAGAGGGGCAGAAACAGGAGCTGGGAAATGCTCCCTGATATTCCACAGCTGACGGAATACGACGGTTTCCCCGGGAAATCACAAGGAAAATGACACACAAAATACCCAGCTTAAAATACAAGTCTACAAACTATTTGTTCTATTGTCCACTAGACCGACCATGAACACCTAGTGCTCTACAGATGTCAACTAATGCTCACAATGCTCCAGGAGGTATGGAAATAAATGGCATAATCCCCATTTTACAGATGAAGAAATAAAGGCTAAAAGGACGATGGACATGACCAGAGCCGACTTATCCATTAAGCACAGTAGAGCCCACAATACTACTAGGGGCCCACAAAAATGTTTTAATTTCCTTTAAAATCAGAAGAAAAAAAAAAGAACTTTTAGGGTCTAAGAAAATGTTTAAATTTTTTTCTCACATCAGAAAAAAATGAAACTTTTAGGGCCCACGAAAATCTATTAAATTTTTGCCTAAAACAGACAAAAAAATAAAATGTTGAAGTATTTAAAGTTATATCAAAAATCATTTTTAATATTTTTTTTTATGGAGGAGAGGGCCCACGAAAGCAAATGTGCCTAGGGCCCACAAAAGTGATAATGCGGCCCTGGATACGACCACACTTCTCAGGCATGGTTACCACACCGTTCTGTCCTGCAACAGAGACAGGGCTTTGACTACGTTGAACCTAGGTCCTCAGACATAACTGATTTTGTAGTGAAGACAGGACCAGAGCGTCCTGTCTAAAGACCACAGAGGAATACGAGGCCAGAGAACATCTGGTCCTCAGTGAGCAAACTGGGATTATACCATCCAAGGCTACATTTAGAACACAGCTCTCTCCCAGAAACTCAAACTATTTTCACTGTTCCTTCTCCCTCCACTTTGGTTCAGGTCCGCCTGGCACATACTAGCAAAGCCCTGAAACTGGGGCCAGAAAAAGCCAGCAAAAGTCTCAAGTATTGGCCTGATGGAAAATCTAAAGCAGCTATTAGTACAAAAGGCAGCTCACGTGAATGGCCCTGCCTCACAATAGCCATGACAAAAAGAAAAATGAGTACTATACCGAGACAAGAAACATCAATGGAGGACTAGAAAGGATTGGCCAAGGGGCAAACAAAAGAACCCACATAAAATGAAAAGGGAGGGCATTATGTAGCTTCCCGTCCCACCATCCAAGTCAAAGTTCACCTAAATCTACACTCAACTTTTCCTTGTGTTTTAAACTTTTCCCATTGTGACAGCATGAATAACTGCAGAAAAATGGATTTATCGTAGCAACATCCATTAGCTCTGCAACAATGACAGGCCTCTTAGCATGTCCATTGCAAGCCTTTTTAATGCAGAGATTTATTTGTACCTCAGCCACATGAATTTGCTCTGGGTTAGAACTCAGCACAGGAGGTTTCAAACCCCGGAGCAAATTTCTCCCTCTCCTAAAGTGCACACAAGCCCGGGACACGATATCCGTTGGGTCATCTAAGCGAAAGTGAGTGCAAAAATAAATCGGCAGGACTTCCAGGGCAGACACATTTGTGTGCTCCCGGGGAAACGTTTTAAAAACTAAAATTCTGCTGGGCATTCATTCTAGTGGCTACATACTGCGGGGAGAGCTATTAACATACATTTATTTCTTTTTCTTAGTAAAAAGGGTCTGCTGCTCGTGCAGATGTATGCTGTTAAAGGATGGTTTCAAGGAAACTGGCCCAGGGATAGATTACAGATTAAACACTCCAGCCCCTACAGAACCTTAGCAAAGAGCTATGAAGGAGGGAAAGGGCTTTCAGTTTTATCGCCCATCAGTTTGCTAGTGTAGGTGTAAGTATGCCTTTTGCTAGTCCCATGTTATGTACTGGTTGTTATTTATTATAAGCAGCATACAAATTATATGGGCCTTTTTTAGTGCAAGTGCCTGCATGCATGCTCAGTAATTAAACGACAACTTCTTTGATGTAGCCAGTTGCAATCCATGGGGAACATTCTGCATGGAAACACAAAGTCAGGATCCAATCCTGTACCCCTACTCCTGCTAGAGGGGTACACAGCCCTGCTCACCTCAGGAAGCGAACGGAGGCAGCAAAATCAAGCCTCAGTGTGGCGTCTGTCCGGTTTCTCCGGCGCCAGGACAGAACGGTAGGCCAGGTCCGTTTGAAACACAGTGAGCATGGCAAGGAGAGATGGGGCTCAGATCCGGTCTCTGGCTTAGCACCGTGGGCTTGACTGAAGGAATAAGCCAAGGCCGGGAGCATATTTTGGCTTGATTTCCCTGCAGTCGGTCTGACCCCAGAGGAGCATGTTCACATGTGTGTGCTTGCTATAGCCAATGCCAATAGCTCAGCACAAAGTGTTGGCTCCAACGCCTCAGCAGACACTTGGCTCAGCTAAACCTGTCAAGTTGTCTTGTTTCTCTGGGTCTAATTTTAACGGCAGGCCTGTAATCTCTTTCCCGTTTGAAACCCTGGGCAATGGTACAATAGGCAGGGAAAGAAATCCAGCAGCTGCTAAGCCTCCCAATTACAGTCCCTCCATCAGTCTAACAACGACAATGAAAGGACTCTGGAAAACGGCAGAAATCCACTTGGCACTAGTGGCCAGCAAAGCTACCTCAGCGTGTTCTAGCTCCATTACTACCATCTGCCAGGATTCCAGAATAAACACAGGTTCCCTATGGCGGTGTTTCTCAACCAGTGGTACCAGTACCCTTAGGGGTACTCGAGAGACGTCTGGGGGTACGTCAACACAACGGAAATCTGGAGAAAACTGAATTTTTGTTTTAAGTTTTACAGTGTTTTATTTTTGTCCTTTTTACACCCAAAATTTCACCACCCGCCCAGATACAATTAAGTTGTTTAAATAAATGTGTTGCAATGGTAGAAAAAAAAATGTGTGTGTCTGAAAACTGTAGGTACTGGGGGTACTTTTTTTTTTTTTTAAAGGGGGTACTTTATAAAAAAAGGTTGAGAAATACTGCCCTATGCGGGACATAAGTAAAGTCCTATTATGTAAAAAACAAGGGTTCTGTCCTTTACAACACTCCATTCCCTCAGGGGACTTCAGAATCAGGTCAGATTGGTACAGACAACAGAAAGGCCTAAATTCTTCTGAGTAAGTCAGGCCAGGGGGAGTCCGCTGTGTGCGGCGCCATGAGACGGGTCATTCCAATTCAGTGCACTGACTTTCCTTTGGGGGAAAGGTACAGCCAACTCGGACTTGTGCACGGCTCTGTGAAACCTGCACGTCTCCACAGCTGGCACTGATCGAGGCGTCAGTCTGTCACTGTATTCTGCCTACTTAAAACCCTCCTGTTAAATTCGATGACGGATGTCCGGTTTGTTTGGAATGTGAACTGCAAACCTACTTTGGCCACTTTTCAACTAAGACATGCTTGGAGCTATTTCCAGTCTGACCTATCTGTAGCTTTTTTTTGGCTTGGGCTGACCTCTGGACTTGCGCTCTCTGTCTGCAGGCTAGCAGGACTGTACAGCAGGGGGCCTAATACCAAGATTATGCAAGGGGAAAAGTCAGCCCACCCAACGCCGGAGCACTTTGGGATTAGGGGCCACACCACTCTGGGCCTGTGCAGGGTTCAGAAAGCCACACTTTCTAGTCTAAAAGCCAGCTCTCAAACAGGGACACTAGACTTGAGTGAAAAGCGATTGGCCACTTGCTAAGTGTGTTAACTTTCTAAGATACCTCTACCAATTCCTGGGGTTCATAAACAATGTTCCCTCTAATTTTTTCCATCCAAGCGTGGAATTAATATTCTTATGTGCACCAAGCCATGTCGGACGTGCACCACCAGTAGAAACACATGCTGCCGTCTGTGGGCGCTCTGTTAATCAGTTGGGCAGCATTTGAATCTGTCCTGGATGGCTGCCCAAGCACTCAGCTTACAGGGAACACTGTATCATAAGGTCGAAAGACAGACTGCTGAGGTAACATGGGCACTCAAAGGTGTCTCGGCCAGATGCTTTCAACTAGAGAGGAAACAGCCTGTCTTTCATGCTACTTTTAATCAGCTTGTGTATGTTCGAGGCAGACAGGTCCAGTACGGAGTGAAAAGCGACCCTCCTCATTATGCAATCAAGAAAAAACAGGCTGTGACGAAGACCAAGCACTGCCGCTATTTCGTTGTAAGCCCCTATCAACCAACGTGTGACTGGCCTTCGTGGCAACCACATGACGAATGATTTCTCCGATTTAAACTTAGCAAGGGAGACAACAACAGTGTTGACGATTTATGAGGGGGCTGCTTCAATGCGACACCCATTTACGTACCCGCACCCTGGCTAACTTGGATCCAGACAAAACCAAGAATTCATAAAACATGACACCTTACCCTGAAACAGCAGTTTACCAAGGTTTAACCACACACTCTAATGCCCAGTCTTAGCACACATGCAGAAGCAGGCTTATTCCAAACAGACAACATGCTTTAGAGCAGTGTTTCTTAAACTTTTTAGACTAGGGAACACCAAGCAATATTTTTTTTTTTATGTGGAACACTTAGGGTTGCCAGATGGCTGTAAAAATTTGTCGAGTAAAAAGAAAGGAAAAAAAAAACCTGCCAGGGAAAATATTTGTCGAGCAAAATAGTAATAAAAAAATACACCGGGGATGCCACGTATCCCGAGTGAGCTTCCGTCAAGCACCGGGAAAAGCAGACAAAAACCATTGTGTCTCACACACAAAAAGTAGTAATAGAAACAAAGAAGAGGTCATGGCACACCTGCGAGTTGTTCAGGGAACACCAGTGTTCCATGGAACACGGTTTAAGAAACACTGCTTTAGAGGATGACATGAAGAGAATTTAGGGCCTCCCGCATTCCAATCTAGCTCTGCTACTTCCTCTGTGGTCGTGGACTGCCTCAGTTTCCCCACATATAAAATATCACCTCTCTCACAGAGGTGCTATTGTAAAGACGACGTAGGTGCCAAGTATTATTAATGAACACCTATGAGGCTGATGCCATAGCTGTGCAGCAATGAATAAAGCAACGAACCCTGCATATTTGAAGGATTACTATCGGGAGGGTAAAGCTATTGGCTTTATAGAATTGTGCTTCGCATGCTAACCAGGCCTGGAATGATCTCCCAGAAGTGGACTTCGGTGGAGCTGGGCCAGTTTATGTAGCCCACGTGCCCAGAGGGTATGTTCCTGCTTGACTGCAGAGACAAGAGCCGAACAGCCAACGCAAACAAAACAACCGTACCTTCACGGCATAGGTGCTGGCAGGGTCCTTGGCGCAGGTGGCGCAGTAATAGACAGCATCGCCCGAGACACAGCAGGGTTTGTTGCACGTCAGCTTAAAGAGCGACCAGTTCTTCTCGTGGAAACGCAGCTCGGTTTTCTGACCCCGCATAAAACAGTCTTCGCATTTGGCCACGAGGCGGCGCAGGGATTCGGCATAGAGCCCCCCTAATTTGGCGTACACCCCCTCCTTGCTGTCGATATTGTGCAGCAGAGTGTGGAGCTGCAGGCTGGAGACGGAAGGGACCGGGCCAGACGCAAGGAGCGGAGAGGATGGAAACGCCTGCCCGGCTCGGTTCGGGAGGCGGGCGCGGCCACTCTGGTTGGACGCTGGACCCCACGGGCCGTTCCCTTTGCAGGCCTTTTCCAGCGATTCGGAGGAGGCGGCGGGGTGGCTGCCGCCCACGTGAGAGGAGCAGCTGAACGGGGAGTCTCTGCGGACGCAGACGTTGCTTTCGGAGTGACTGAGGTTCAGTCTGGGGCTGGAGGGATTCGCTGTTCTGCCCGGAGAGGCTTGGCCCCAGAAAAAGCCATCGGGCGACGAGAGTGCCCGGCTTACCGTTTTCTTCTGTGGCAGAGGGGGCGGCTGCTCAGGCGCATCCAGAGACCTGTCCTGGGTGGAGCCTGCAGGGAGAGGAACAGAAAAAAGGCTGGCTGGTCAGTGCAAAGGGCTCTGTTCAGGTGACTGTCCGGACGACACGACAGTCAACGGCTTTAGCAACTGGGGCTCCCCGCTGTCCCGTATTAGCATGGAAAACACCAGGGGAGATCTTCAAGGGCACAAGTCACAGTGAGGGGCCTGATTTCCATCCCCGATCCAGCAATGGGAGCTCAGGGGTCTTATTAAATAATTCACCACAGATGCAGAGCAATGACCCCAAAGCGGTAGGCATCATCGCACATGCTCCACCAGTCCCTACGGGTTGCCTCGGGTCCCTCTTTTGGAACTCAGTCGGTGAGAGCGCCTTTATTTGCAGCAGGAGAGGAGTCACTCTCGGGGAGAGATGCTCGGATGCTGCAACAAGAGAACTGGGCCACAAGGCCAGACAAGTTGCAGTGAAAAAACCATCAAAGCCATGCAGCGATTGCAGGCAGGGAAGCCTAGGTAGTTTGAGTGGAAGCTCTCCTTTTCGGAAGCAGGACTAGCTAGGACGTAGCTATATGTGAATGTGATGGACATATTCTATTAGAGCACCTGCCATGCAAAGGTTCCCCCTGGCTCCACGGTGCTGCCTCCCCCCCCCCCCGCTGCTGCTTCTCTCTCAGGGGCAGCAGGGCATGGCAGCAGGCAGCCGATCTGCGAGGGGAGCTATTTTTTAAACTGGCTCCCCTCACGGACCAGCTCCTGCCTGGCACCTCATGCTGCTGCCTCGGATACAGAGGCAGCAACACAGGGTGGCAAGGGGCTTCTTGGGAGTGGGGACGGAGCATACTGGCCAGGCCCGGCCGAAGGGTTTGCGGGGCCCAAGGCAGGTCACTGGGGGGTGGGGCTCCGGACCTGGCCGGTGGATGTTGAATACTCAGCAACGCGGGCCCCCAAAAGCGCAGGGCCCAAGTAATTTGCCTTGCTCGCCTCGCCCTAGGGCCAGGCCTGTGACTGGCTGCTGGCCTTGGCCCCGGGGACTATAGAATAGTTGACTAACCGCTAAGAATTCATGAAGTTAGTCAACTACTCGATTAACTGACCCCTTGATCCAGCACATGACACTGCAAGGGAGAGTACTGTAGCAGATTCATTTAGCATGTGTTTTGCTCTCCAGTGTGCGGTACGGCTCCACAGATAGACTTCTACAACGTTAGATGTGTTTTACAATGTAATTGCAAACACGCCAGCAACATACTATTTATATAGAAACTGGTCTGCAGTTTATCGTGAGTTATCGTGCAGATACTTTTTTAATCACGATTAAAAAAATTAATCACCCTGGGAAACAATAGACTATCAATTCAAATGTATTACATAGTTTTGGATGTTTTTCTACACATTTTCAATATTGATTTAATTACAACACAGAACGCGAAGTGTACAGCACTCACTGCATACTGTGATTTTTTTTATTACAGATATATGCACTGTAAACATGATAAATAGCATTTCTCAGTTCGCCTCATACAAAACAGTTGGGTAATTTCTTTGTTGTGAAAGTCCAAATTACAAATGTAATTTTGTTTGTTATATAATTGCGCTCAAAAACAAAACAATGTGAAACTTTAGTGCCTACAAGTCCATTCAGTCCTACTTTGTGTTCTGCCCTTCGCAAAGACACACAAATCTTTGAGGGGAAGCCATGTTTCTTGTATCTGCAAAAAAACAACGAGGAGTCCTGTGGCACTTTAAAGGCTAACAGATTTGTTTGGGCATAAACTTTTGTGGATAAACACACTCCATCAGGCACATGAGAGTAGAAATTGCGGAGGCAGGGATATATGTGTGCTACTGTATCAAAAGAAGGAAGTTATTTATCAAGTATAGGACTAGTGTTCAGGAGATCAATTCAATCAGGGTGGAAGTGGCTCACTCCCAGCAGCTGATGGGGAGGTGTGAATACCAAGAGGGGGAAGTCAAACAACTTTCTTTAAACTGACGGGAGATACTGCAACCCGCCTCTTATTTACAATGTCACCGGAAAGTGAGAACAGGTGTTTACGTGGCAGTTTTGTAGCTGGCATTGCAAGGTATTTTACTGCCAAATATGCTAAACATTTGTAAATCTTTCATGCCTCTGCCACCATTCCAAAGGACATGCTTCCATGCTAATGATGCTGATTAAAAAAAAGTGTAAATTAAATCTGTGACTCAGCTCCTCGGGGGGAAGGTATCGTACATCTCCTGTTCCGTTTTACCCGCACTCTGCCATATATTTCATGTGACAGAAGTAGCAGATGATGATCTAGCAAGTTAGTTTAAATATCACTTTCGCTGCATTTTTTTGACACAAGCCAAAGACGACAGTGTGAAATCTCTAAAACCAGTTACCGCACTCAACCCAAGTTTAAGAATCTGAAGTGCCATCCAAAATTGGAGCGGGAGGAGGCGTAGAGCATACTTTTCGAAGTCTTAAAAGAGCAACATCCTGATGTGGAAGTTACTGAACATGAATTAAAAAAACCCAACAAAATCACCATCCTGCTGATTAGAGATGTTAAAAAGCAGTTAATTAGGTAACTGTAACTTTTAAAAATCTTTGCAGTTACAAGCAGCAGGCTCTGCAATAGAAAGCTTATACGGAGGAGCCCACAGTGCAGCCGGCTCCAGGGGAGTGGGTCTGGCAGCAAGCACGCACCAGAAGCCAGCTCCCAGCAGTCGGCCCCACTTCCAGGGAGCTGGCTACGCTGCAGATTCTGTAGTATAAGTTTTATACCGCAGCGCATGCAGTGCATGGTGGCAGCTGGCTCCCTGGGAGCCAGTGCACCCTGAAAACTGGCTTTTAAGCCAGCTCCTGGCCCTGCTTGCAGTGAGCTGGTTGCTGCCTCGACTTGCAGGCTCTAAAACAGGGTCAGCAGCATGGGATGGCAGCCAACTTCCCGGGAACGGGAGCCAGCGTAGAACAGTTATGGTAACCAATAAGTTCATGCTCATTAGTTAACCGTTTAAACGGTCACATTATTATATCCCTAACTCAGATGAAAGTGACCACGCATCAGGCTGCACTCTATTATTGAGCAGAGCCCATCATCAGCATGGAAACATGTTCCTCAGGAACAGTGGATGACAGATGAATCTTTAGCACATGTGGTAAGTAAATCTCTTGCAACACCAGCTACAACAGTGCCATGCAAACACCTGCTCTCATTATCAGGTGGTATTGTGAGCAAGGAAGACTGAGTGGACTTGTATGCACTAAAGTTTTACATTGTTCTAGTTTTGAATGCAGTTACCGGTTTGTACAAAATTCAACATTTGCAAGTTCAACTTTTATGATAAAGAGCTCTCACTACAGTACTGTTACAAAATACAGGACTATGTAGCACTTTAAAGACTAACAAGATGATTTATGAGATGATGAGCTATCGTGGGCCAGACCCACTTTATGAGGTGAACTGAAAATGACAGTTTTTGTTTTTGACAGTGCAAATATTTGTAATAAAAAATAGGAAGTGAGCTCCGTACACTATGTTGTAATTCAAGTGAATATTTGAAAATGTAAAAAAAAAAAAAATCCAAAAATATTTAAAATAAATGTTATGCTATTATTGTTTAACAGCGTGATTAATTGCAATTCATTTTTAAAATTGCAATTCATGTTTTGAATCACTTGACAGCCCTCGTTTATTCCCCAAGAGCCCACTGTGGTGTTTTTATTTTGCAGTGTGGACATATCTTATGTGGTTTATTAACTCCCTGTTGTTACAAACACTTGTGATGTTTATAAAACCTTAAGAAGTCCTACAATATAGCTGGCCTTGAAACCCAGAGGTGGACAAAAGAATTAGACCCAAATCCAGTGTGCATTGCCAGTTAGTTATAGCAAATCTACGGTGAAAGAGATTTAATCGGAATCATTCAACAGTGTTTTGAAGGAAGAGGTTGATATTCGATGGTAGTTTGAAGAAACACTGGCATTTCCTCCTGTACTAGCTGCCAAACAGTAGTAAAACTGGTATAGGGTAAATAGCTAAATTCTGAAGTCACTTGAGAGGCGTTCAGAATGAAATACTGAAGGGGACTTGTTCAGCAACAACTATTCAAACAAAGCCTGCTTATTTCTTGTGCCACAGTGGCTCAGCAATTAAACGGGATAGGCGAGGCAGAAGAAAAGAGAGACGGACTCATGTGACGTACAGCTCGGCCCTGCAGATTAAGCATTGTCAGAGCAGTGAGAAAGAGGTGACACACTGAACTCCATGGCTTGCTGCACACAGGGCAAGGTTCAAGTTCGGGGGAGGAGGGAAGGCGCAGAATTCAGCCAACTCCCCCCGGCTACAAAGTCCTCCACTGACTCAGTTCACACAGTCTCCCAGCGACGCGCTTTAAGAATGGAGTGCTGTTCACATGCCTCCGCTGAACCGTGGGCGCGCACCAGAATGTGGATCTTGGCACCCGGCTCGGTTCACTCAGTTGTGCTTTATGAACGTTTTCCTCTCTTGTTAAATCTGGCCCGGAGAAAGGCTGGTCATTTGTCATGAGGGGGGGGGGGGGGAAAAGAGTTTTATCAGAGCAAAAAATGTAAGAGTAATAATTGGTGTCGTTCAGAAGGGATGAAAAATTACAACCCATGGTATTTGATTATTCACATGCCATGAGGAATCATGAGAATAAATAGTCGTACTTGGCAATATAAATATTTTGAAATCATTTAATACTAGGTTAAAAACTTCCTAGCCAGCATGTGCCGCTACATCTGTGCGCACAGAGCCAGATCGGGGAAGCCTCCTGGCAGATTTTTGCATTATCAAGGGCTGGGCAGCAATAAATCCTGTTTACTCTTTGACCCTGGTCTGTGGTTCCAGGGCTGACATTAGCGGGTCCTTTGTAGATTAGCCAAGTGAATCACTGGCCATGCATTCATTAAAGAACTTTTCTATACACAGAAATTCATGCAACGGCAAGACACCGGGGCCTGGGACTGGGCTAACAGAGCACCTTTCACCTGTAGGTTGCTCGTTCAAGTTCAGCTAGTGACGGAGCAGTGACTGTCCATAGCCTATCTTTGGCTTATATCACAGCTATGTCGTCACTATCAAGTTTAGTCGACACCCAGAAGTCGACAAAACAAACATCGCCAGAGGGCGTTCATGCTTGCTTCCTCTGTCGACAGATCATGCCCACACTGTGAGCACCATCATCCATGAGAGCAGTGCATTGTGGGTACGTAGCCTACAGTGCCGTGTTGTGGGGAGGCGGAGCTGACCACATCTCAGGATTCCCTCCAAGTTCTCCCACAGTCTCCTCAGCTGCCGAGAGCAGCATCACGAGTAGCTCTGTGAGCTCTCGGTGCAGGGGAACATCAAAACAGCACAGCCGTCTGCCCCCACCCGCAGCAGCTGCCTGCCTGCCGCTGTGTTCCAAGCAAAGCTCAGCCGCACACAGCAATATGGCCCCAGGTTTTTGCCCTTCTGAGTGCAAAGGAATCCTTCAAAGAGAGCAAATGTGGACGCATTGGAGAGGGTCCAGTGGAAGGCAACCAAAATGATGAGGGGGCTGGAGCATATGACCTACGAGGAGAGGCTGAGGGAGTTGGGTCTGTTTAGTTTGCAGAAGAGAAGAGTGAGGGGGGATTTGAGAGCAGCATTCAGCTTCCTGAAGGGGGGTTCCAAAGAGGATGGAGAGAGGCTGTTCTCAGTAGTGACAGATGGCAGAACAAGGAGCAATGGGCTCAAGTTGTGGCGGGAGAGGTCCAGGTTGGATATTAGGAAAAACTATTTCCCTAGGAGGGTGGGGAAGCACTGGGATGGGTTACCTAGGGAGGGGGTGGAGTCTCCATCCTTAGAGGTGTTTAAGTCTCGGCTTGACAAAGCCCAGGCCGGGTTGATTTAGTTAGGTTGGTCCTGCCTTGGGCAGGGGGCTGGACTTGATGACCTCCTGAGGTCTCTTCCAGCTCTATGGTTCTATGATTCTAAATCAAGATAGGTGGCTTTGCCTGAGTCAGCAGACAGCCTGAAATCAGTTCCCAGAGGTGTGATCCACCCCATTCACCATCCAGGGAGCCATCAGCTTTGAAAGTGAACGATGGGGGCAAGACTCTTCGGGTCCCCTACAGGCCTATGATTCTATGCTGCAAATTCCAATGTCCACATGGTTTCCTATTTCACTGTGAAGTATTTTAACATCCCAGTAACATGCTGAGTCCACAACCGCAAAGTGTCTCTTACACCTCCCCCGTGTGCCATAAAGGTCTCTCTGGGTACTGCCTAACTACCAAAATCTCCAGCTTTCCCTCGACTACTTCCATAACCATCTGTAGCGCTAAGATCTAACGCAGAATGAAAAAATCAACAGCCAGAAGCAGTGTAAAATAAATCAAATGTAATACCCAGTACTCGGGGCAGGAAAGCTACACTGTCTGGATTAGCCATTTCACAATGTTCTTTAATAAAACTCCCTTGTTTTTTAAATTTATCTGAAGCTAGGTCAGAGCCTGCTTTGAACCACTTCCGAACACATAGATCTTGCTACTGAATTTTTGGTCAAGCTTGCCTGGAAAATCAACTGGATCTTGGTTATTCCTACTCGGGCCTATGTGATCAGCTCTTCATTTACATTAGCAAAATCACTCAAGCAGTTAATTTTCAAATTTCTCAAGAAAATTAAAATTCCGTGCGTCACTGAAACGAACAAGGAAACCCCTTTCCTCTTCTGGTCACATCTGACAGCTATAAGTTAAGGTACCGAGAGAGCACAAGTCTGACATACAATAAGATTTTTTTCTTTTATAATTCCTGGCATGTTCTCCCTCTTAAATAGAGAGCCAGGCTAGGAAAATGTCATTTCCAGACAACTAGCTCTGAATTTTATCGCTATGAATTGTTGCTCCTGGAGAGGCAGAAAACTTCCATGATATGAAAACGGCTATTTGAAAAGGAAATAGTTGTAGGACTGTGTAAGGTGTCGGTACGTGTCTAAGCTAAATATATGTAGGGAAAAAATGACTGCAGAATACAGGCCGTCCTCGCTATAAGTCCAAGATACGCTCAAAAAAAACGTGGACTTACAGAATTCTCCCCCCCCCCCTTGGCTGACTTCCATTAGTGCAAATCGTTTGGGTTTTTTTTGTGTGTGACTTAAGGGAATGGGAAGACTTAAAATGGATCAGTTCCTACAAGCTTTGACTTTAGTGTGGAACGGATGTATAGCGGGACACCCTGCATCTATTTTTCAAAGAAAACCCAAACTAATTAAAGAGGGCACTCACACCCCCCCCCTCCTCCTTTACAAAATACTTGTGCTCACCACATCACGCTAATCTCTGTCCCTCTTGCTATCTTTGATTTCCTCTAGTAGAGCTACAGGATGTGTTCTGCCTCCCTGCAACCCACCGAGGCAGTCACATGTCAAAGATGAATGCTCCTCTGTATCTCTGATCCTGGAGCACATTCGGCAGGTCTATCCATTGGCCAGGGAGGAGGTGGGGGGTTGATGGTCTGGCCTGGTGTCTAAAAACCCGCAGCAGGCACCATTTTGGCATTGGCACATTACGAAAAGCGAGCTGCTGTGTCTCGGCCCAGATTGTCTAGAGAGACTCAACAAGAGAGTTGGGGGAAGTGCACAGCTCAGAGGCTGGTCACGGGATACACCATTGTTCACGGGAGATCACCCGTTTCCAATCCAGCGTGTAATGACAGAGCATAATGGCTGGGACCGTGAAGACAGCAAGTGGCCTTCCCCCAGACCATCGACATCGGCGCGGTCAGAGGCAAGATCCCGTGTGCACAGACATCCACGGAAGCATTGCCACCGACTACAGTAGGAGCACAGGTATGGAAGTTGAACTCAGCCTAGGGAAAGCTCGTACTGCCAAAGCTGTGCTTGTTCTGGGGTCTGGATGCTGCCTGAACAAGGGAGCGGGCTGTGGATTGCCCCTTCCATAAACCCAACATGAGCGCACACGCACAACGGAGCAAGGGTCAGTTACCTTCCTCGCTGGCCGTCCTGGTGTCAGAGCTGAGGCTGTCTGTGGAGCCAGCCACGAAGCGGACGTGGCTCTCCCGGAAAGGCGGGCTCTCCGCAGAGCCATTGCTGACCTTCTCCAGCTCAGAGCTGCTCTTGTTCATTTTCAAAGCGTGCCTGGGAAGTGAAACAACACACGGGATCACGGCTTGCCCGGGTTAGACCTAGCGCCGCACCGCTCGCAGGCAAACATCGGACCCATTTGGTCTGACCTCTTCGTCCCACAGGAAAACCAGGGAGGCAGGGCTGTCCCGTTCAGCAGAGCGGAAGCCAAATTTGGGCGCCTACATATGCCCCTACCGGAACATCCCACACGTTCCAGCGGCCCAACGTGGAACGGACATGCTTCCCCTACCACGCTGCTGGGGAGGAGGCGAGTTTGCCTGCAGGCGTAAGGCCGGTATGTAAATAGCCTTGGCCCCAAGGGGTTCATCTGGGTAACACTCCCGTTTACACACTGGAGAATACCTGTCATTTTGTTACTGCCCTGGTGGGCGGGAACGCAACCCCTGTATTCACACTCTCCATTGTTGTAAGCATCTTGGTGCAACACAGGTGTGGTGCAGTATCATCCGAACCCTCATCGCTCACTGGCCAACCTTATCACCAACAACATTATATGTCAGGTTACGAGGTGCCCCGCATGGTTTTGGTAGCACGTTTAAACCTGCAGAGCGCTGATTAATCTGGACTGGCCAAGCAGCTCTGGAATCTGTGGTGGGCGCACGCAGCCCATCGGGGTTCGAGGTGAGGCCTGTGAGGCATTTTGTTGACTCCTGCCCACATGCAGGGTTGTCAGGCTCTGCTGGGTTTTGTCCACACTGTTTTTCCCTACCAGGATTGGCCGGGAAGCGAGATGCGTGCTGACTGCACACCACCCTGACTGTGAGCGCCGGGCGCTGCCTCTGCAGCCAATCACAGCGCTGCTACGGTTCAGTCGGCACCCTCCAAATTCTAGGGATGCACGCGCAGGGCCAATTCCTCCCCCCCCCCCAATCCATTTCTCTCCTTTCCTAGGGCAACAAAAGAAACAGCTGTTGAACTTTGGGAGCCGATCCTGACTCAAACATGGTCTGCTATGTTACTGGGAACTTGGAAGAATTTCACATTGAACCAAGTCCAGTTTAAGTTTAAAAAGAGTCTTCTCACATAACCGTGTAGTGCAGGGGTCTCCAACCTTTTTTAAGCATGAGATCACTTTTTGAATTTAAGCACAATCCAGGATCCACCTCAAACCCAAAAACCCTTGCTGGGCCTTCTTCATGCCCCTTCTCTGAGGCCCTGCCCCTGCTCACTCCATCCTCCCTCTCTTTCACCAGGCAGGGGCAGACGGTTGGGGCGCAGGCTCTGGTCTTGGGCTAAGGGATCTGGAGTGGGAGGGGCTCTGAGCTGAGCCTGGGGCAGGGAGTTGGGGTGTCGGAGGGAGTCTGGGTGCAGGGGGCTCAGGGCTGGGGCAGGGGTTTAGGGTACAGGAGGGGGTTCATGACTGGGAAGGGGTTTGGAGCTGGCTCCAGCTGGACACGGCTTACTTCTGATGGCTCCTGGGTGGGGGTGCAGTGGGGCTAAGACAGGTTCACCCCTGCCCTGGCCCTGCACCACTCTCAAAAGTAGCCAGCAAACTCCCTCCATCCCAAGCCCTGTTGTGCCCCTCCCCCAGCTCAGTGGAGATAGGATACAGGGTGGGAGGGGGGTACTCTGAAATCAGCACCCCCTTTTTTCCCTTCCCTTCCTCTTGGCCAAACCAGTCAGGATCACTCATCAGAGGCTCCAAGACCCACCAGTAGATCCTGATCTAGTGGTTGGTGACCACTGATGCCTTATACTTGTTTTACTTAAAGCCTCTCTCCTAGTAGTTAAATCAACTTTGTTTTATTCTTTAAAACAAACCGTGTGTTGTGAATTGATTGGGTAACTCCATTTAAGGCAGCAGACTGTTATGGGGCAAGGAACCTAATCTATCGGGACTGTCCAGGAGTGGGTGGGACAATGCAGAACACACGTTTTGAGCAGAAAATTTGGGACTGGGAATGTGTGGGGGTCACCCTGCACGTGGTCACCTCAGGCTGCTGGAAGCCAGATTGTAGCGGTTGTGTTGCAAACAGGCTGCTGGACCAGGGCTGTGGCTACACACTAGGGCTGTGAACGTGTAGCCGTTATACAATTAACCAAATGAGCCAAGGCTCATCAGTTACCATGCACTGTTACATGCAGCCCTCTGCAGCCCCCCTCCCCCACTGCTGCCTCTGTATCAGAGGCAGCCACGTAGTGGCGAGAGAGGTGGGAGCTGGTGCATGTGGGGAGCTGGCTTTCAGCCGGCTCCCTGCATCCACTGGCTCCTGCCTACCCCCCACGTGTAACCATGCAAACGCTGAAATTTACAGAATTAAAACGCATTGGAATGTCCCTATGACACGCAGATGCTGCAGGTGGTTTGCGAGCGACCACGGGGGAGTTACAGCAGCAAAGCGTCGGGAGGCATCCCAAACCACAGCGGCACTTCCCTGGTCTGGATAGCACCCTGGAGTGTCATGCGTTGCAGGGCAAAAAGGAAACGTTCACAGGCTCCAACCTGAGCCCGGGGTAGCTTTACACATGCCAGGAAAAGGGGGAATTAATTTAAAAAAAAACAACACTCCCGCTCACCGTCAGTAAAATCTCTGTCCCAGTCCTGGAAGCTGGTGCTAAAAAGCCTTTCAGTGCCTCACTCTGGACACGGCGAAGCTTTCCCTGTCCACACAATGCTACAGGGAAAGCTTCCTGCTTCCCAGCTGTGGCCCAAGAAATGCCCCACCCCAGCAGGTCAGTGCAGGGACTCCACATGGACACGAACCAACCCCTGCCCCCGCTACACGGCAGCCCACAGAAACAAATGCACCAAACAAACAGCCCCTCCTTCTAGCTGCTCTTTTCGCCACCTACAATCACTTCTGGGCTCCTGGACAGCACTGCATCCGCACTGACCAAGCCCTGGGTCAGTCCACACCCAGAGTTCAAATACTGCATGGAGCGGGCAGACGGTGTGTGGACCTGAAAGCTGGCACTTGCCTTTCATCCTGCGTTTGATGTGCAAGTCATTACCTAGCACTTTTCACTGAGAGATCTCAAAGCACTTCACAAAAGAGGGCGGGAACATTAAACCCACTCTACAGATGGGGAAACTGAGGCACTGAGCTAAAACACATCTCCGTAACTGTGAAGGGCTCCTGGGTCTGGCACTGAAAGCCGCTGACATAATGATACTACTTAGCAGGAAGCCGAGTCTCAGGCCTATTTTGAGACAAAGGAAGTATTGCACAGAGAATGAGAGCATTACAAGATGAACACTTGAAAAAATATTTTAAAGTAAGTGCCATTATTTTCTAGACACATTTCTATCTAGAAATATAGAAGCGTTTTTTATAGTATCCCAAAGTTAGAGCTTAAATGAATGATTTATAGTAAGGCGCAAGCTAGGATCTATTCACTTCTGTTTAAGATAAGCAATGCACACTGTCTTTTCTACATATTTCTCCCTAGCAAACAACAGACTTGAAAGTTGTTCATTTTACAATGGTGTAAATGCATCTGGCTCTAGTCTAGTTCTTACTTTTGGATCGTATCCAGACTGTCGGCTGAGGGTTAGACTATTTGTCAGTAATTGTTAAATAAATTAAAAATGTAATTGATGAAATTCAATCAAATATTTCTTAAAATCAAAGTACAACAACAAGTCATTTACAAAAGGAGAACTGATTCCATGGTGCAAACTGACTGACTAATTAAAAACCCTAAATAGCCAACATTTCCTATTCAAAAAGCTGAATAAATCAGTAACAAAACACATACCCAGCGGTTTTCCTACCACCCTGTAACAGACTAGCCACACAGAGTTTCTCTTCTGCATTGCACCACTGAGGCACTTGGGCAGAATGCAAGAACTGCTTTTATACGCTTGCTTTTTCTTTAGAAGGACTGTGAGCACCACGAATAATGTGAGCTGTCTAATTTGTTCATGCTTTTTAGAGACTGTAGTAAGCCCTCTCTCTCTCCCCCCATCAATCTTCTCCTAGCTATGCTGGCAGGAAAATTAAAGAAAAAGGACAGAAAGAAACCATTATCAGAGCTCTCCTTTTGTAGGAACATGCTTGATCTAAAAATATTAAAGGGAAGTTAAGAATAAAGGGCTGAGTTGACCTTGGGCATAATTCCTCAGAAGACAATGGCCATATGTCCAGGATGAGTTTGGCACATATAGTTTGTCATTGTAGCGGGCTTCCTGGTCTAAACAGTTTATGAAACGTCAGGGGGATCTAAATATCACACTTTCCAATTTAAGTTAACTTACAATAAATCATGTAAAGATACCCACACACAATATGTGTATTTTTACGTTCATTGTAAAACACTTAGCTGGGCATTCCTGTCAGCACATGATACCAAGACACACACATACACATGAATCAAGAAGTTAGTTTAAATGAATAAAAGCACTAGATGGCTAAGTGATATTTTGGGAAAGATTCAAAGGAAAAAAATGTTTAAAATGTAAAATTAAACTTTGATTTGTACAGAAGATAAACACACATCTTATTGTAACAGAGCCAGGCTTTTAAACATAAAATTGAAAACAAAGCTATTTAATCCCCTGCCTTAGATTTTTTTTTCCTTCAGTCAACAGAACCAAAATCTGCAGAGGACTCTTACCATTATGAGATGAAACTTTGTTCAGCAGAGTCCAATGTCCTCGCACTGAGCCTCACCAATTCCTTCAATACCCAGAGCCTCCATTTTGGGACGGAGTGGCAAAGGCGGTTGGAGTTGCACAACCGAGCATCGTAGTAAAGCCAGAAGTGCAGAGAGTGCTCTATTTCCTCCCGGTACCTCAGTGACTTATGCAAAATGCACTTCCTGAATAGGCACACAACCGAAATAGAACTTGCTGCCTCCTACATGGCATGCAGCTCTCTGCCTCAGAGATGACTGCTTGGGCAGCGACTTATCTTCAAGATGGTCTAGATATCGCTGCTCTACATCCCCCGCTTCCGTAACCAGGGTTTGAAGAACAGCTCACAAGGCCAGACTACCCACGCAATGTCAGAGCAAAATAATGAAGGATTATGCAGACTATTTGCCAAAAAATTTAGGGCCAAATCCAATATTCCTGCTAATTTTTTCCATCCATGTGCAGAATAAATTTTGTTACGGGCGCTGAGGCATGTTCAGATGTGCACCACCAACAGAAACACATACTGGGAGCTCTGCTAACCAGCGGGGCAGAACTTTCAGACCAGTTCAAAATTATGGCCAAACCCTGTCATCTTAGTTAGGCAAAATGTCACTGAAAAATGATATCGGAGGGCACTCAGAGCTAAATCTGATTTACAAAATGATTTAGGTGTGTGCGTAACAGACCCTTTCAGCACCTAAATCCAAAACTCAGAGCCTCAAAATCCTAGCTCAGCAGCTAAAAATCGATGCTACCTAAAAATCTGCCACTGGGCAGGTGCACAACTGCCTTGGTTCTGAAACCCAGGCACCTATCGCACCGTAAGGCCCGGCAGGACCCTCCAGGGAGGTGGTCCTCCATCTACCTGACCTGCGGGCAGAAGTGGCCTCCAAACGAGGGCTTCTGGATTCCATTATGTAGCCGGGTGCCTAAAAGTTCGGAGCTGCAACCCTGAGCCTCCGTTTCCATTGCGGGTCTAACCCTCAACGATAAAGTCCAGGAGCAGAACTCTTAGAAAGATGTTTCTCTGAATTTAGACTTCCAGGGATGGAGAACGCTATCTCCCTTGGCAAAGTGTTCTAATGGCTACCTATCCTCCCTGTTGAGCATTTGCACCTTACTTCATGTTTGATTTGATCACGCTTCAACTTCCAGCCACTGAGTCTCCTTCCACCTTTGTCTGCTGGACTACAGCCCTGGTGGGGTTGCTTGTAGATTGAGACTGGGTCACCTCTTAACCTTAAACAGGCTGCAAGGCAAGTCTGCCAGACCTTGAATCATAAGAAGGGACCTTGACAGATGTATTGCGTGTTGTGGGTCATTGTAGCAGTGGAGATACATCAGCTGGGTTGGGGGCAGGGGGTTCCCAGCCCTGGCTCCGGCAGGGGCTAGTGCAGTTTTGAGTTAGTGAGTTCTGGTCTGTGGGGAGTTTGCTTCTGAGGATGAGCTTGGAGAGACTAGGAATTTGTTTGAAGGCCAGGAGGGGGGACTCAAGAAAGGGATCCCCTTTGAGCATGGACCGTAGCTGTTTGCTACCCCAGATGGGTCGCAGGTGACAAGCAGTGGTGTGTGGTCGGAGTGGATTTTCTCTCTCCTCTGAAGCAGGTTCTTCCAGGTTAGCTGGGTGGCCCATTCCATGACGCACTGTTCTCTGGTGACAGCGTCCTTGTCTGGTGGGTGAACGTGTATCCATTCTTCAAGGCAGTCCCCCAAGAGGCTGGCCCACTGAGGAGCCATCGTAGTTCCCATGGCTGTTCCCATGATTTGGGCAACGTGTCGAACTGCTGTGAGTGAGGATGAAATGGGTGAATTTGGTGATGTGTTTGGGGTGGAGATCGGAGGGTTGTCCGTTGCCCTGTACATACTGGCCTCGAGCAGCTGTGCCGTCAAGGTGCGGGGTGCTGGAACGTTCCATGGTGGCAGGGAGAGGATTCTGGGGGAGGGTGTTGACTTGGTGCAGTTTGTGGAGGATGTCGGTTGTGCCTCGGAGGAAGTGGTCCCTTCATGTGGTCAGTGATCTGAAGATGGGTTCGATGCGTTCCAACAGCCTTTCCAGGAGAGTGTCACGGCCAGAGACAACAGGCCCACTGGGTTCCTTTCTTTGTGTACCCTGGGAGGAAGATGGGGACATTGTGGCTCCAACGGTGGGCAAGACAAGCTGCCCAAATCCGAGCCGATTCAACCTCGTGGATCTGGGCTTGGGAGCTAGTCCAAAGCTTTCCCCCGCACATGTTACGTCCACACGGCTACTGGTAGCCCACTCTCTCGAGCTGACCCAGCACAAGTCTGTCTACTGGTGCAGAGAGTCACACGCCCGTACAGCATCCGCACCAACTAAGCATTTCGTACTGGTTTAATTTATTCGGTTTCGGCACCCACCGTTACTGAAACAGGCGCAGCTTTGGCTTCCAAGAGGTCTCAGTGGCCGGCAATATTGACGTCACAGGATATGTTTCACAATCCTTAAAGAGAAATCCTTTTTTTTCAACTCCATGTGTGGACATTTATTTTACCCCCAATGGGGATTTTTCAGGATTTTTCTTCCATGGCGGCTTTAACGATCGGACCGAGCGTGAAAAAGCTGACACAGATAAATAACTCCATCGGAAATGGAAAGAACGAAAAACAAAATCCCAGGATAAAAGCTGGTTGATATTTGTGAAGGGGGTCTCTTGAAAAGGGAGGAGGGAGAAGATACGTGGATACACAACAAAAGGGGAAGCAGCAGCCTGAATAAATTAGCCAGCCCTACTACCCCAGGGCAGAACAGCACAGCCTTGGGGTCATTATGACACAAAGCGGGAGATTGTGCTGCTGCGTTTGTCCACCTTGAAACGCTCACACATGTTAACCTCCATCCCCTTAGTTGGGGCAGCTGCTGCTTTCCGGAGCTGTCAAGATGCGCAACCCACAAAACACAAGCTGCCTGATTTTGCAGGCTGGTTTATTCTAAGAGTTCAGGTTTACAGGCGTAGCCCAGAATGCAGGCACTGTGCAAAGTCAAGGGAGTGCAGGGCTGGCTGCAGTTTTGGGGGACACCAACACAGCCCGGGGGGGATACTTCCTGGGGCAGGTAGACAGGCAGGCTCTAGGTCTACATGAGTGAGCATGCTAAAAACCCCTCTAGCTCTACATGAGCGAGGATGTGGCTGCTGTGGTGGAGGGAAGGGGGGTAGCTCAGGCTACAGCCTGAGTACCTACCGGGGGTGCGGGCGCGCGTGTGGTCAGACAGTGTAGTCTGAGCCACCTCCGAGCTGACTCAGCAACCCTGCTATTTTAAACCTACTTGCTCAAGCAGAATTGCTGCATTGTGGTGTACCTGCACTGGGAACCGTGCTGCCGTAGAGACAAAAGGAGCTGGTCCCACCGCTCAGGAATGGTACAGGTTGAACCTCTCTAGTCCAGCATCGTCGGAACCTGAGCGATTCCGAACCAGAGAATTTTCCAGACCACAGGAGGTCAATATTGTCTAGCACTACTGCCAACACTTCCACTGCTTACTGGGCTCTTAGAAGACATTTAGGGGTAAATTAGAGCTAAATCACAGCACAGAAACCCTGAAAGCCAGGACTAGGGGCTGTAAACAAACTTTATAAGACCACGGAAAACTTGGCCACACCCATGAAAAGTGGACATCTGGCTAACTGAAATAATTCCGGACGACGGATGTTTCCGGACCAGCGTTCTGGACTAGAGAGATTCCACCTGTACCTGCAAGTTTTTATAGTTTACTCAATTCTCCCCTTCTGTGTAAATACCCCCCCCCCCCCCCACACACACACACACTTTTCTTCCTGTTGGGAAGGAAAGTTACACCTTCCTGTTGGGAAAGAAAGCTGCACTTTCCTTCCTGTTGGGAAGCAGGTGCTGTCACAGGGAAGAAGACAGAGGGCACATCAGGCGTACAGAGTCTGAAGAGCTACGGGAAATTTTGGAGCAGGGCAAAGACACTTGCAAACATTAAATCACTGTGCTTTCCAAAGGATGCAAAAACACCAGGCCCCAATGACGGCAACAACTAGCAATTTCAAAGCACTACTTTCTAAGTGGCAAAAAAGATGGGCAACCTGAAGACAAAAAAGAGAGGGCATTCAAAGAAGATGCCTTTCCCAAATGTCCTGATAAATCACAGGCTTAAAAACAATAGTCCCCTGGCAGAAACACACATGCACACGCGCACACAGTGTGTCAGACTCTGTCAAAAGAGGAATCCAGCGAGTGGTTTAAACAGAAACTGAGTTGTGACCTCCAGATGGGGAGTTCTCCACCATGGAGGCCAATGCACCCGTCTGGCTTGTTCATTGTGCCTAAGTGGGGCCACACAGTTCTGCTGTTGTTCCTTCGTACAGACGGCACTGGGAGGCTGGGGCGCAGGTTTTAATAGCATCACAGCATTAGGTGCTATGCATAAGAAATAACTCCCCCCTATCCCCGACGGGTGAGTTTTTAATGCTGTCAGCAGCACATTGCTGTGTAAAGCACAATTCAATCGCAAAGGCCAATCTGTTCAGCAGGATACAAACCCTCCAAGCTGGGCAGTAGGGGGGAGGGATGGTTACATTGTATAGTGAGATTGATTCAGAGGCTTAATATAGCTGCTTGGCAGTTCAGTATGGGGAGCTGTATATATGTCATCTGTAAAGCCAAGGAATCGTTTCATTTCCCCATTTGCAAACAACTGAATTCAAAAGCTGCAGGGGGTAGCCAAGTTAGCCTGTACAGGATAAACTTAAAAAACAAAAACTGGTCTGGTAGCACTTTAGAGACTAACACCACATGTAGATGGGATCATGAGAAAACTCCGGTTATGTGAAGTGGGCTGTGCCCACGAAAACTCATGATACCAACTGAATTCAAGGTAGAAGCAGATCCTGCTACTGGTGAATAAATACACTTCTTGTGACAGTGAATCTGAGAATCCATATAAGATTTGTCAATGTTTTAGGAAGCATCTCCAATTTGACTACAGAATTACAAAATAAAACTGAAGCACAAACCTTACAACAACGTTAAAACTGGGTTAAACAGGCAAGAAAGCGCCATACAATTCAAAGGTCTCTGGTTAGGCACACTTAACCTAGATCACTGTACCTAGGAATAACAGGAATAGCGCTATGCTGTTAAAACACATGGCCAGCATTCAAATTCAAACAGGTTATTTCACACCCAAAGTTTGATTTGAAAGAAACACCATTAATTTTAGCAATTCATTTTTTACTTCTATTATCTACCATCTATTTGAGAAAACTTAAACAAATAGTCTAGCAGCCTTAAAAGCTAACTAAACATGTAGATTGTATCATGAGCTTTTGTGGGTACGACCCACTTCAGAGTCCAATTACAGACTAACTTGGCTACCCCTCTGAAGCTTTTTATCTATTTGAGAGTTTGTCTGTCTGTTTGGTCAAGAACTCCTCCTACATAATAAGAGCTACGACCACCAAATTTGGTATGCAACTCTCTCCTATCTTAACTGAAAGCAACATAAAGGTTTGCTTGTGCCAGGAAAATGGGATGTGCTTGGAATAGGATTGCTTCTCATGAAACCAAACAGAATAGACACAGAATCACCAAATCAAGTACAATCCTCAAACTGACATAACTGAGCAAATGTTGAAAGAGACTGAACCAAGATGGGCCAGAAAAATAGGATGAACATGGAATAGGATTGTGTCTCAAACTTTACAAAAAATAAAAAATACAAACAGAGAAATTTGGGGTAGTGCTCTGTTTTGGCACAGCTAAATCAATGCTTACGGTTTGAAAACTTGAAGAAAATGTTATTGGAAATCACATTGATAGCCCTTTTTTGTTAAAGCATAGCAAATTATAACAGTTTATAGGGATGAAGAAAAAATTACACTTGATAGAATTCCCATTACAAAAATATTACTAACAAAAATTAAATGGAAAAAATTTACAATTCCTTTTTTTAAAAGAAAATAAAAATTCACGTTAGCAAAATAACACTCATTTAAATAAAATATGCACATTTTCCTTTTATTTCCCTCCTCCAAGGGAAGCACCATACAATTCAAAGGTCTCTGGTTAGGCTCACTTAACCTAGATCACTGTACCTAGGAATAACAGGAATAGCGCTATGCTGTTAAAACACATGGCCAGCATTCAAATTCAAACAGGTTATTTCACACCCTTAAGTGAGTTAAGGACCCGAGCAATGCCAGGCAAAGTTGCTAGTTAATTATAGTTTAGAAACCTCTGCCGCTTAAGTCCATCTTGCAAACAACAACGATCCAAGACTGGTGCTGAATGAGCATAACCAAGGGGCACACAGGAACAAATCACACTCAGCGAGTTTCTGAAGCGCTGGTCAATAACCCCATTACACAGCTCCTACGGGGGGACGGAAGTAGAGCAGCCATTCAAACAAGGGATGAGGCACGAGAAAAGGGTAGCCCCGTGTATATCCTTCATAGGCTGACTAGCAGCCCAAGTCAGTAAAGGGTGCATCTTGTCCAGAAAGCCCTTGTAAAGAACCACACGCAGAGATACCAACATCAGATTTTACATCACACACAAATCGCTGGGCCTGAGAAGCGAGCTTTGCCCCGCGGCTGTCAGTTGCTCTTTCCTTTCTTGCTCATGCCTGGCCACCACAGACATGAGTGGGCGTAAAGTCATTCAACCGCAATTTCAACAGAGGTCCGTTAAAAACCTTTTCTTAAAGTTTCCATTTATTCTGATCTACCGTTGACACAACCTCAGCCAACAATCATCACTCGCCTGTAAACAAAAACCAAGATAGTAGTTGGATTTCCCCTGCCCGTTCAATCCCCTCCCTACAAACATGCCTCATACCTTGCCCCCAACCAAACCCACAAACACACACACAGGGGCAGACTATGCCAAGAGGTCAAGAGACCACTTGTACAGAACTGAAGTTCTCCAGTGACCCAAATCCCCTTAAATTAAGGAGTATTAATGTTCCCCTTTATGGTTAGTGATTATGGATTCTTATTTGTACTAGTGTAGCGTGTCCATGTGCCTAGTGGGACCAGATCCAGAGAGACCATTGCAAGTCAGCCATCGCCCTGCACTAGAGTAACATCTTGCCTTCATTTGTCCCTTCACGTCAGCGAGGGTCTTGACAACAAAATCGGACACAGGGTCAGAAGCGTTCCTGGTTTCGTCCCTCATTCTGCAAAGCACGGAACCTCACACTCACGAGCGGTGGGTGAAGGTAGGGCTAAGAGAGGCAAGCCCCACCCCTGCCCCGCCCCTTCTGACCAGGCTCCACCCCCTCCCATCACAGGAACACGGGGAGGGAGGAAGGTGCAGTCTGACAGCTGAGCAAGTCTGTGGTCTTTGGGGGATAAGCAGGGAGCCATGGCAGCTTGGATCAAGGCATTTGCAAGTGAAACGTAACGCCCACTGCCAACCAGATACAAGTAGATAGAACCAGCAACCACCCCTGTAACGAGGGCTGAGTTAAGGCATGCCTATGGGAACGAGGCAGTAATGATGTCAGAACTGCAGCCTTTTAAGTACTTTCTGGCCCTCACGGACGTGAAGAAAAGCTTAGGAGGAGACTCAAGAGGAACAGCTGCAGTGACCTTTGCCTGACTGTGCAGAGAGCCTGAGACAATAGTACTTCTGAGACCAGGGAGGCCCGGACCTCCAGCGGGTATTAACTGCAAGCCCTGAACAGCAGGAGGGGAAGAAAGCAGCAGGCCTGGCTCGCCCAGCCACACAACTATCCCAGCAAGCGAGGGGTCCTCCTGCCCCACCCCAGCCTCTCTTGATGGAAAGACCAGGCCCGCGGCCAGCGGTCCCACACTTCTGCTCCTGCCTCTCTAGGCACAGGAGGGAGCCGCCCGCCATTGCAAATGGTCAGGAAGGCCACAATGGAGGGAGCGCGACAGGAGGACGGAGGGTGCCCCAGGACATGAAGCCCTGCTAGGGACTCCTGTTTCTCTCGCCTGTGAGCCATGCCTATAGGAATTCCAGCAGGCTGATGTGCGACTCAGACTGGTCCTCTCCAGTAGCAACAGACACCCCCCCCCCCCCACCCCTTCTCTGCTTCCTAGGCCTGAGCTACGGGAATACACTCCCCAAGCCCAGCTCAATGCAAGATACAGGGGAAAATGCCCCTCTGTGTGGGCCTCAGCCTGTGCTATGTAATGGGAGGGGAGGGGCAGAGAAGACCTGCCCTGTCCCTGCTCCCATCTGTGCCTGGAATAGCTCTTTGGGCTCACACAGGGCAGTGGGCTGCCCCATGAGAAGAGGGGAAGGAACGGCCCCAGGGCAGGCAGAACTGGGATTCTCCGAGCCTTGGGGAGAGAGTCCGCTGCCCTCCTGCCTGTTGGGCGGCCCTATACTGACATGCATGGGACGGTCTGTGCCGTAAGGAACCAGCCCACGTCTGGCTCGCAGCTAGCTCTCGGCGCACCGCCACCTCCCCCGATGCCGGTCACACCGCGCCTGGATCACCTCGCACTCAGCCACGTGGCGCAAGCGGGACCGTCCACCAGCCAGGTGTCAGGTGTGGCAGCGACCCTCACCAGTGGCAGTTCTCCCCTGGCCCGGGGAGCCGAGCTGGCGGAGCTTTCGGCTTGTGCCATCCCAGTGAGAGATTTGGCATCGGGCTGAATTGCTTAGAATTGCTCTGAAACCAATGACAGCCCCACGGCCTCAACCCTTCAACGTGATTGCTCCCCAGAACGAGCGCAGGGGGGCACGGGAAACAGGTCTGCGAGCTTCCCGCTCTCCTCGGCCAATACATAAACCTGCGCCCTGAGCTGAGAGCGCCCCTCCAGGCGCTTGCCAGCTAGCGCTCCATGGAGATGCCCAGGTCTGGTGATGC
The DNA here is from genome assembly GCF_052426305.1 of Pelodiscus sinensis. Taxonomy (NCBI): domain Eukaryota; kingdom Metazoa; phylum Chordata; order Testudines; family Trionychidae; genus Pelodiscus; species Pelodiscus sinensis. Next base: position 131,289,674 of record NC_143055.1, on the reverse strand, counting down.
GGTCACCCGGGCACCGAGATAGACAGAAACCACCAACTGCATTTGCCAGGCCGCCAGACAGCAATCAGGTGTGAGTACTTCAGTCAGTATTGACCTGGCTGAATCCAAACCCAGCTCTGGAAGGGGAAAGATCTACCCCTCTTTACTAGACGGGATTTCAGGTTTTAACTCTGAGGGACACGCAGTTGCCAATTTCACACATTTTGAGAGTGTCAGTTATAACAGTGGAAGCCTGGTGTTAGTTAACACCTTGCGACTAAGCCCTTCCCAGAGGAACAGCTCTCACTCATTTTGCAGAGAAAGAGAGACAGAGAAAGGGATAATACCTCTCCCCACAATGCAAAACATGTTAAAAAGAAAACTAAGGTTGCGAAGTCAAGCACTCCAAAGGTAGGAAATGCCAGAGTTAAGGTGGCATGTGTAATCTTATTTCTCCCTTCTTGTGTGCTCAACCTCATGACAGTCTTTAGTTACAGTGCACAGTCAACCTGTGGAACTCCTTGCCAGAGGATGAGGTGAAGGCTAGGACTTGAACAGGGTTCAAAGAAGAGCTGGATAGATTCATGGAGGTTAGGTCCATCAATGGCTATTAGCCAGGAAGGGTAGGAATGGTGTCCCTAACCTTTCTTTGTCTGGAAATGGGTGACAGGAGAGGGATCACGTGAGGACTATCTGTTGTGTTCCCTCCTTCTGGGGCACCTGGCATTGGCCACTGTTGGCAGACGGGATACTGGGCTGGATGGACCATTGGTCTGATCCAGTATGGCCGTTCTTATGTACATGATCACACGCTGTACCACGAAATGGCAATGTTAGGGATGTTATCATGCGTATTATTAAGTAACCTTGTAACCATTGACTTTTCAGTGGTTACAGGCAGTGGGGAGGGGTAGGCTCTACTACCCAGGATCCTGCATGTTACCTTGAACATTAACCAATGATCTCAGGACCATCAGTTAACCGTGCACACGGTTACACTTTCACATCCCTAGTGCCTGTTTCACAGCCTGGAGTGCTCGTGCCTCCCAGCCTGATTGCAGTACACAACATACACAAAACAAGTTATTCCCCCGTCACTTCGTTCTTGGGAACAACCAAAGCATTCTAGCGGAACATTTCCAAAAGCAGACGCCCAACGTGGAAAACATTGGCGCAAAAGGCTTAAGTGTGGCAAAGTTACAAGCAACTGACCATAAAGTCCTAATTGTGGAACCTGTTGGGCAATTTTATCGAGAGGCAGTGCTACCAGCTTCCTCCTCACAGAGACAGATAAACACTCTGAGGAGCGTGGTGTAAGATCCTAGCATGTACCTGAGTTTACCTGCGCATGGGGGGGCTTCGCTGCCCATGCCAGAGGTGGGAAAGGCTGAATCTCCCGGATCGTTAGATGCTTGGCGTATGAATACAATGATCAAAGGGGAAACAAAATGGGTTATTTCTCCATCGCAGCCCTGAACCACTGCCATACCAGATCACAGCATTTGCGCAAGGTCATCTACCAACTGCCCTACGGAGAAAGCCATTACACAGCTACACAGGAATTCCCTATGTCCTTGAAAGTCAGGTTTTATCAGGCTGGTTAGATTTTAAATAAGGACAAAAGGAGGAAAACCACTGCAGCAGCCCTCTCTGCGGGAGTGTTTAGACCAGTGGTTCTCAACCAGCGGTACGAGGACCCTCGAGGTACCCGAGAGAAGTCTGGGGGGGGGGGGGGGTAACGTCAACACAACTGAAATTTGGAGAAAACTGAATCTGTGTTTTATTTTTTACAGCGCTTTATTATTTTTGTGCTTTTTACACCCAAAAATGTCATTGCCCGCCCGGCTACGGTTAAGTTGTTTAAACAAATGTGTTGCAATGGTAGAAAAAAATGTTTGTGTGTCTGAAAACTGTAGGTACTGGGGGGTACTTATAATTTTTTTTAAAGGGGTACTTTATAAAAAAAGGTTGAGAACCACTGGTTTAGAACGTACAATTAGTGACTCTCAGCAGTACATACGGTAGCACATGCATACTCACACACACCCGTCTATACCTGGGCTGTTTCTTTGGCGGGGGAGGAGGAGGTGCAAATTCCTCAGTTTCACTCCTGTCTTTAGGGAAATCAAAAGCAAAAGAGGCTGATTTGCTCATCCCGGGCTTTTTTCCCTGCCCAGAGCAGCCTTCCACGTGCTGGAGACAAGCTGCTCCGTTCTCCGCCTCCCTTGCCTGCATGCCAGTTAAAAAGCCCGGTTCTTCCTCCTCTTCCTCCTCTATCCGGCACTGCCTGCTCCACGTGGTACCCGAGTATTTCTGCCTCCTCTCATAGGCCGGGCCGGGCGCGCCCCTGCTGGGCTCCTCCGCAGGAGAGCAGAGAGAAGGCGGTGCTCCAGAGGGACCAGGTTCGGGGCAGTTCTGGGAGGAGAACTGGGTGCTGGCATCACTGGGGTGGTTACCGCCCCAGATTTCTGTCCCAGGACAGCTGACGGAAGGCACCTGCACCCCCTCGCTGCCGGGCGGGCTGCTGGTGGGCAACTTTGGGGGAACAGTGGGACTCTCATTGGCGATGCCCTGGGTCTGCGTTGGCTGGTGAAACCAGGGGCTGCTTTCCCCCGAACCCATCTCTCTGCCGGCTTGGGAGCCCTCTCGGTGCCCGAAGGAAGGCGAAGGCATCGCAAAGTCTGGATGAGAGGTGGGGCTAGCGCAGGGCCACTGGACCCCGACGGCGGAGTCTGGGCTGCTCAGAAATATCGTCCGGTTATCCTCCTCTGTGTGCGCTGCCATAATGGTAATCTTCGCTGCTACCTGCGTGGCTGGGTCCTGGTACTCCCTCCCGTTGCTTGGGCCCTGCAGCCCTTCTCTCCACAGGCTCCAGGCCTGCTCCCTGAGAGGACTGCGTGCCGGGCCCTCTCTCTTGCTCGGCGCACCAGAACTATTGGGCTGCACCTTTTTCCTCTTGGTGCTCTCGGCATAGATGGGTTCGCCGGGGGCAGGCTGCGCATGCTGGGCAGGTCGTGAGGCAGGGGCCGGGCTCGGCACGTCGCTCGCGTTTTCCACAGGGCTGCCTCTGGGGAGAGGCGATGGCTCAAGAAGAGCACAGTAGTCGTTCTCCTGAGGCAAAGCGAGCGGGCTGCTGCTCCCACTGCGGCTCAACACGCCGTCGGAAAGGGCGGCAGCGCCAGGGAGAAGCACTAACGGGTTTCGCTGGGGACGGGCGTTCTTTTGAGGAGAGTCCCGTAAACAACGTTCCCTTTGAAAACCAGAGTCTACGTCCAACCGCTTGCCTTCCTCTTCGCACCGCTGGACGGCCCTCGCCTTTGCCTGAGGACTCGCCGCAGCGTCCTGCCACCCCCAGAACCGCGGGGCTGGCTTCCCGCCGTCGCTCCAGGCCACCCGGCCCTGTGGAGAGGGGGCAGGACTCTCCATGCTACAGCGTGCAATTGAACAGTAATCCCCACTTTCGCTCTCTGTGCCGGGAGAGCTGCGGCCGTCGCTGCTCACCGACGACAGCGTCGTGCCTTCTCCTTGCCCAAGGCGTGGCCAGCCGGTAGAGTCCGGGGTGGAAGCAGGGCTGCTGTCAGCCAAGGCTGATGGCGGCTGGCAGAGCCCCCTCTGAGGAAAGGCAAACTTCTCCTTGTTCCGAAGCACAGCTCTGTCCTCCCAGCCCCCCTCCAACGCCAGACTGCGGAAGGGGACAGCTCTTTCCCCTCGGCTTTCCAGGCCCCCTCTGGAGCAGCCCTGGCGGCACGGAGGGACACAGTCATTTGGTGTGGCGTGAAGGAAGGGTTTCCTCACAGCACTGCTGCTGAAATGGTCGAGGCCCGTCCGCTGCGCTTCCCCCGGCTTCGCGAGGGGCTGGTTTTCAGACGCCATTCTCCAGCTGACCTACGTGGGCCAAAGGTAAAAACACGTGGTCAGGGTATGCGTTAAAAGAAAGAAAAAGGCGGATTGCGGCAGACCCCCCTCCGGTGCATGGTCAGTTCTGTCCTGCGCCTGTGGATTCATTAGGGAGCTAAGAGGCTAACCAGTTAGCATTAGACTTACCGCTAACCAGACCTTACCCGTTCACTCCAGTGGCTGGCTCTGCCAGCCGGCAAGAGGGACACCACCTTGGTGAATGGTGAACTGGGATCATTTTAATTGTTTAACCGGTTAACAACCCCAGGACTCACCACACAGGTAACTACTGTAACCTTGTCGGCTAGCAACACATGTCCTGCTTTCTGCGCCCTTTGCAGTGCTGGCGTTATTCATTATGTCACTGTAACGAAGGTGGTATCCGTTTTCCTTCGTAGTCCAGCTCTTCCCCAGGAGAGGCAGTAACAGCTTCAACCTGCCGTACGGTACGGGTGTATTCGACGTAGAGTCATCAGCACATCATTGAATGTTCTCAGATTACAAAGAGTAGTTCTTCCATGCGGCGTTATTTCCCCTTTCCCATTTATAAACCATAAGAACGGCCATATTGGGTCAGACCAAAGGTCCAGCCAGCCCAGTATCCTGTCTGCCGACAGTGGACGATGCCAGGTGTCCCAGAGAGAGTGAACTGAACAGGTACTGATCAAGCGATCTCTCTCCTGCCATCCATCTCCACCCTCTGACAAACAGAGGCTAGAGACACCATTCCTACCCATCCTGGCTAATAGCCATTGATGGACAGCTTGGGGGCTGTACAGCTTCTAGAAGGAAGGGGTTCCCTCAGGAAAACACACTTCATTAGACGGGGAATTTACAGTGTAACTGGCAAGGGCCTATCTGGCAAGAAGCCCTTCTAGTAGCTATAGTAGAACCTCAGAGCTAGGAGCCGAGCAGTCAACCACACACTAGGGATGTTAAGAAGCGATTCATTTGCTAGTCGAGTAGTCGATGGAATTTCCACGACAACTCAACTAGTGGATAGGCACTTCCGTGTCCTGCCTTTGAAACGTACAAGAGCCACAGCGAGGGCTCTTGTGCGTTTCAAAGCAGAAGCGCCGTACAGAGCTCAGGGTCACCTTAGGAGACCCCCCACTGATCCCGGGCTCCCCACGGCGCTGCTGCTTTTAAATGCCGCACAGACCCCAGGCATTTGCGTATGGGATAGTCAACTAGTCCTTTACATCCCTACCACACACTGCATCGGGAGCCCGAAGTGTGACATCAGACCGTGGCAGAGACAACACAGAGCAGTTACCGTACACTATGGTGTTAAATGCAAACTGCCAAACAAAAACATTAAACTAGACGTTTTCAAAGAAGATTTGACAAGGTGGAGACCCCGTTTCTATGCGTCTTTCCTTTAAGATGGCTAAAAAGTGGCATTCTTCTTCTGCGCAGTGAAGTTTCAAAGCTATGAGTCAAGTCCAGGTTCAGCCATCAGCTTTTGAAAGAAGCCACCAGTCCACTTTGTCCAGCGTGAGGAACGGTTCAGAGCCCGGAACAGCCCCCGTTCCGGAGGTGTTCGAAACAGAGGTTCTACTGTACGCAGCTGGGGGCATGACCCCCTTGCTCTGAAGGGCCGTATCTTTACCCCTACTGGAGAGTAGCCTTAGCAAGACCAGGAATCCCGGATCCTTCCTTACCACCTCTCTCCGCCATGGGCCAGTGACCATTTTTCTTATAAGGGATGAGAAGCGAGATTCCCATGGACTGCAGAGTGCAACCTAGGCCCGCTCACCGCTCACCGGCTACTTCCCTAGGGATCGGAGACGGCAGAATCTAGTTAGAGGGGAGAGAAACTTCCCCGTCGGCCAGATTCTGCTATCACCAGCAGGAGGACCACCAGTGTAACTGCACTGGCTTGAAAGCAGCTGAACGGCATTGAGGCGACCACACCGGGGTGAGAACTTGGCTCTACGCAGCCGCAAGGCAGGGTCTGAAATCCTAATAAAATACAGCAGAGCATTTCTATTCCGCTCCACTCTCAAGCGGCTCGCTAGTAGCCACTGACACTCAGGGGCGGCGCGTGGGGCCACGTCCCCTCTACTCTCTTCCATCCGCGGGCGGAATCACTTGTGGGCACCCAGACAGGCGGAAGCACAAGTCTCGTGGCGGGGCGGAGCTCATCAGCGGGGCGGCACTGAAATCTCTCCTGAGCGGCCACGCACGTGCCCAGCGAACTGGGCCCCTGGCCCTCCAACAGCATGGGCGGGAGGGGACGATGCCTGGCAGCCGCAGCAGGGGTCTGAGCTGCTCACACTCACCAGCAGGGGAAGCATGGCAAGGTGGTCCCAGCTGCGTGGGTCTCCTGGCACGCTCCCCGGGGCTCCCCTTCTCCAGTCGCCTCTGTGTGGCTGTATGTGGAATGGGGATGTAGGCGACTACCCGATGAGCAAATGCTTATCAGATAGCTGGATAGTGACCCGACTGGTCGCTTCTCCCCCGCTGCTTCTATCAGAGAGGCGCAGCAAGGGGGGGGGGCAGGAGCCGGCTTACAAGCCAGTTCCCCCCAACACCATCTCTGGGAGGGCAAAAGAAGCAAAGGCGTAGGTAGCGGGGACCGGCGTGAGCTGGGAATCAGCTGATTCCTGGCCCACATCCAATCCCAGACGTTGGAGGAAGAGGAGGGGCGGGGCAGGAGCAGTCCCGCTCTCTCCCACTCCCCCCGGCTGTGCGGCTGCTTTTTAAATGCATTAAGAGCTGCCTGGCTCATAATACATTTTAAAAGTAGAGGCGCAGTGGGGTGGGGGGACCGGGAGCGAGCTGGGAATGAGCTGTCCTGTCTCGTTCCACGTCCCTCCACCCACTCATCTGCTTTTTAAATGTATTAATAGACGCCAGGATGATTCCCGGCTCACGCCCGACCCTGCCTGCGTGCCCCCTCCCCCCCACCGCCATGCATGTGCCTTTTGAAAGTATTAAGAGCGTGACAGCTCTTAATACATTTAAAAGGCAGAGCCACAGTGGGGTTAGCTCCCGGGGCTGGGAGCTTAGCCCTTCTGCAGCTCTGCAGTCTCCCTCCTCATCGACTAATCGATGGAAATTCCATCGACGACTCGATTAGCCAATTACCCGCATCCCTAATCCAGAAATAGATGGGGGAAGGGTACAGCTGGCTCTCTGGCTGGGTGGGAGCAGGCTTTTTTTCAAAGCAAGGGCTGGCTGGTGCAGGATAAATGCCACAACGCTGCAATGATCAGCCACTGGAGGAAGAACTTGCCGGGCCGCTGTAGGGCAGACACCCCTCCTCGGCTCAGTGGGGCTACACAACCAGTCATCAGCTTGCTAAGGCAGGGAATTCAGGGATAGCAGAGAAGTGAGATCAGGCAAAGATACCGTAACCCGCACACGATATTCATGGTCCTTACCAAGTATTTATCTGGCAGAGCCAGAAGGGCTCAGAACCAGAACTCCAGAGCCGGACGCCCACAGATCTTGGGAGAAACACAGCTTGGCTGCTCAGTCCCATCTCCGGATGTGACCATTGCTTAATACACCATCCGCCCTTCATCCACCCTACTGAGGAAGATAAGGGGGACTGAACGACTCAGGAGATTGACAACGGAACAGCATCACACTCACATCGAGGCTGCTCGGTTATCCGCCCTGACTGTGAGCCATTAACAGCTGATGGGGCGGTGGGGGGGAGTCGTTGACGATCTGGGTGAATGATAAAACTGGAAAGAACCTTGAGAGGTCATCAAATCCAGTCAGTCCCCTCCCTCATGGCAGGACTAAGCACCATCTAGACCACCCCTGACAGGTGTCTGTCTAACCTGCACTTAAATGTCTCCAATGATGGAGATTCCACAACCTCCCTGGGCAATTTATTCCTGTGTTTAACCACCCTGACAGTTAGGAAGTTTTTCCTAATGTCCAACCTAAACCACCTCCTTTGTTGCAATTTAAGCCTGTTTCTTAATGTCTGATTATAGGACAAGAAGCAGAACAACTTTTTCCTCTGTAACAATCTTTTAGGTACTTGAAAACTAGTACATCCTCTTTCAGTCTTTGCTTTTCCAGACTAACCAAACCTAATTCTTGCAGTCTTCCCTCATAGGTCATGTTTTCTAGATCTTTCATGATTTCTGTTGCTTTTCTCTGGACTTTCTCCACAATTAAAAATATAACAAGAGCCTAAGTAACACTATTTCAAAGTATCAGCTTTTACAGGACTATTCGAAGTCCCACAAGATTTAGCGAGTGGTGTCTCGAGAAGCCAAGCATTTTGCATCAGAAACACAAATCTGGTGTCAAATGTTCAAAAATCAAATGGAAAACATAGGAGGCAGAAAATATATTGGCTTAAAAAAACCCCACAGACCCCCAAAATAAAGAGCAATGGAAGTAGACACACACTAGCCTTGTCGGAGCAAATATCTTTTTTGCTCCCCACCAAAAGCAAATATTATAACGGGTGCAGCACTGTAAACCACCACACCCCTTATTAATCATTACCTGCGAGATATCTGCATTCATATTCACATCCGCCCATGCGTCAGACACATCTGGGTTGATTCTTGTTGGCTTCACGGCAATCGTTGGCTTCGAGTAAGGCGAGGCAACTCCAGACTCATCCTCCGGAGGTGCAGCCTCCGCTTTGGTTCTAATTCCATTTAGGTTGCGTGAGGGCAAGTTACTCGCTTCCGGTTCCAGGGACGCCTGCAGCCGGTGTGAACGCTTAGGGCAGAAACAGTTCTTGCAGGAGCCAGGTTTCCAAACGTGCTCCACAAAGTGACTGCACACAGACATCTTCAGGCCCTCCTGGTTCACACAGATGGCCCTTTGCATCCTGTATGCTGAGCTCCGCGGTTCATCTTGCGTGCAGCCTCTCGAGCTCGTCCGAAAGACACGCGCTGTCCTGCGGCCGAGCCCCCTGGAAAGGCAGAACATGTTATCTGTGAGAACTGGAAGATTTTTATTAAGTGGGGGAGGGGAAAGGTTATAATTACACTTACTCGGCTTTCACTACAAAGGCTCACTGTTTATAAGGCTTCTTTCGTTGCTTAGGTAAAGCCCACACAAGCAGCTAAAACACCTCAACTTCTATGCACAACTCTACCACGAGGATGGAGGGCAGAGCAAACAAGCGGCACCCCTTCGAGAATTAATTCATTGTTTAATGAGCACATACAAACAGGCTCGCACTGGCTCCGGATCAAGGGTAAGGGGCGGCTGATACAGAGGGTTAGTCTGGTCACTATGTATTCATGGTTGTGAAAATGGGATCGGGGATGAGGAATCTCAAGTTACAGTGGGAGAGGTCTAGGTTGGATATTAGGAAAAACTATTTCCCTAGGAGGGTGGGGAAGCACTGGGATGGGTTCCCCAGGGAGGGGGTGGAATCTCCATCCCTGGAGGTTTTTAAGTCTCGGCTTGACAAAGCCCTGGTTGGGTTGATTTAGTTGGGATTGGTCCTGCTTTGGGCAGAGGGCTGGACTTGATGACTTGCTGAGCGCTCTTCCAGCTCTATGATTCTATGAATCCCCTTTGCAAAATAAAATTACTCCTAGAAAAACCAGGGCTGGGGAAACAAAGAGGGATGTAAAATCCCGGTTAAGGAGTTAACCGGTTAAACGTTAGGTTAACCCAATGTTTAACAGACTAAGCGGGATCCTGGGCGGGGGACCACTCCAGCCTCTCTGGAATGGCCCCAGGTTCCCGGGTTTCTGTTCCCAGCCCCACACTGGATGGAGCTAGCTGCTAGCTCCCAGTCCCCTTGCCAGCTCCAAGCCCCTGCCAGATCAGCCCTTTGTCCATGGCAGGTCTGACTTCCTGGGGACAGAGGCTGTTCTGGAGGAGAGCAGCCCCTATCCGCAGGAGGCCTGCTGTGGGGCTGAAGCAGGGGGTTAACCTTTTACATCCCTAGAAGCAAGTTCTGTAACCTAATGCCCTGGCAACTATCATCCTCTCCCCACCCTGAAATTTAACAGCAATTACACCCTAAATCAGGATTATATGGAAAAGTAACAGAAACCATTTCCTGACAGAGATGCTGTTAATCTGCTCTTGGATCCAATTTGAGAGAGAGAAAGCTCTGGTCTGTTTTACCTATAGTTACAAAGAATAGTGCCAGTTAACTGAAATAGCCTATTGTCTGCAAGCCTGAAATTGACCACACACAGATTAACCACTCTCTGCTCCTGGATTACTTACAGACAGGAATCCTGCCCCTCTTTCCTCTCCGGTAATGGAAAGAGGAAATCCCCCAAGAATGGCTTCTCTATTTTCAGTCAGTCATTCTCCTTTCTTTACTGCCAACTTTAAATTCTATTTACATTTAAATTTTAACCCCCCAAGTCTCACAACAGACCCCTGAACCTAGCCCCCTAGGGAAATCCTTGGGATTGGAGTCCCAGAAAGCAGGCACAGTTTAGCTAACCCCAGGAAATCCATGGGGTAGCTGAGAAGGATGCAGATTTGGTGCATTACACTAAGCTCACAAGACTCAACAATGTTTAGCCATGGTCCAAATTTAAAAGTTCACTTTGATCAACTAAAGTTTGGTGCATCTTTTTCTCCACTCATCTGAGGAAGTGGCTTTTGCCCACAAAAGCTCATGATTTATATACACACACAATTTTTTTTAGTGTCTCTAAGGTGCTACAGGACTACTCTTTTTTTTTTTTTTAAAGTGGCAGACTAACACAGCTACCCCTCTGAGACTTTTACAAATTAACTATGTTCTATTTAACTGCGGTACAGTGGCAACAAAAATTAGGATATTATAGCTCAGGGACCACTTGTCTGATCTGCATCTCTTGTTTTTAGAAAAGCCTACCTTAAAATTGGTAAGCTTAGGTCTGGAAGTAAGTCAAACATTACTTTTTGGTGGATTCCAGAAGGGGGCAAAATAGGATATGAATGGACACTTAAGTGCAACATGAACTATAGGGCGAATGCCAGAGCTCCATAATTCACCATAACATATTACTGTAGCCTAGATTTTTTTTTAAATAATATATTCTTTTTTACTTTCCCTTGAGATGTTTCAAATTGCTTTGGATTTATAATGCAGGAGTTACCTGTTTTAGAACTTAGAATGTCTGTTTGGAGGTGAGGGTGTCAGAATTTCCCTTTTACACCAGTAATGGGATCAGAAAGTTGACAAAAGGATTATCACGGGAAATATGTTTAATACCATGACAAAAATTGCTGAAGTGGTCACACATGGACTATATTGTCATATGACGTTTGAAGATAAATTATTACCACCATAAAAATAATTATAGGGGGCAGTAACAATGAAGTTTGCTTAAATCCACATCAAAGACTCCAGAAATTGCTTCCTGTCTAGTTTTCATTGTCAATGTAATTAAATTAAAATCCAATAATAATTTGGTATGTAATTGCCCTAAGAAATACACTCATTGGGGGATCTCTATCTTTTTTCACCTGTGACCCACAAACCATTCCTCTTTGTTCTTGTGACTCTCTATCCCAATATCCTTTGCAGTGTGTTAGGTAAAAAGAAATTCTGCAAACAATAATAATTAGTTAATTTTTTTACCTCATTGGGCCTGTACTATTTAAGCCTCTGCATGTACATTTCATAATTCCACATTTGAAAATATGTGTACATGATCAGACATTTAATTAGTCACACATTCCCTGGTATTAAATAAATAGCCAAAAGTAAAACTATTTGCATCCATTAAGTTATCTTCAGAGTCAAAAGGACTAGAATAGAAGATCACATTCTATTCTGGTTGGAAGCTTTTAAAAAAAAACAGCTTCCTGAATCACACTGAGAAGCACTATTCTCTATAAAGCCATACTGCTGTAATTAAACTGTTAGCAACACTTTACCTTTTACTGGCATTACGTAGTACATAAGGATTACTTTTTAAATCAACGGGAAATTACACATTTGGATACTATCACAGGTCCAGAAGAGCAAGAATCAGTCCTGGAGAAATTCTACAATTTTACTAAGGCTCCAAACGCACCAACTGCAGAATTTCCCCCAGAGCTACATGATGGGACAAATGGAAAGCTCTCAAACTCATGCAAACTCTGGAGAAGGGTGACACCAGCTGCAACTCCCCCCCGTGCAAAATCCACATTCTTCAGCAGGCGCCTCTCTAGAACACGTTGTTCCCAGCAGCTCCCCTGATGACAAGCCACATGGCGCTGGGAAGCGAAATACAAAGCGAGGGGAAAGTCACCGTGCGCCCGGAGAGCGCGATCTGCACGGGTCTGTTCAATGCAAACTTCCCCCGCCCCACGAGTGTGAAGGACGTTTCACGCCACCGGGAGAAACTTGCTCCCCCAAATGCGCCCGGACCCACTCGCGGGTCGGTCCAGAGGCGCAGACCTCCCCAGGGCCACGGCGCGCCCAGGGGCTTTTGCGGGGCAGGTCCGGCAGAGCAGGGCTCAGCCCGGCTCCCGCCCGTGCAGGTACCGCCCAGGGGCTGGCGGCCAGGCACAAGCCGGGGAGCGGCGCCCGGGGGGGCTGGGGCTGGTCCGTAAGCGCCGCTGCGTGGGGAGGGCTCGGAGCAACCCCCCCCTTTGCAAACAGCGGGGGGGGGGGGGGGCAGAGCGACCCACACCTGCCCCCCCGTGCCCCGCTGCGGGACCAGGTGCGCGGGGAGACTCACCTGGCGCGCGGGGCCGCCCGGTGCCTGCGCCCGGCCCGCGGCTCCCGGCAGCGCAGCGCTGGCTCCAGCAGCCTCCCCCAGCGCAGCGCAGCGCAGCGCCCCGCCCCGCCCGCGGGCTCCCGGCCCCGCCTCCTGCGGCTCCTGCCCCCCCCCCCAAACCCTGACCCCGCCCCCCCAGCCCCAAACCCTGACCCACCCCCCAAGCATGCCCCTCCCCTGCCTGCCCCTCCCACCCCCGGACAGCCCCAAAGCCTGCCCCTGCCCCCCAAAAGCTGACCTGCCCCCTCCCCTTAGCCCCCCCAGAGCCTGACCTGCCTCCCCAAAGACTGAACCGACCCCTGACTCCCAGAGCCTAACCCAGCCTCTTCCCACCACCATCCCCAAAGCCTGACTCTGCCTCCCCCCCAGTGCCTGATCCCCCCTTCCCCGCCCACAAGCCACAGTACCTCTGCTGGGGTCCCAGGGCTAGTGGGTTTTGTAGAGCCCCCTAGGCTCTAGGGTGGGGCCAATGCGGGGTTCAATGTGTGGGAGGGGGCTGTCAGGGAGCAGGATAGGGATGGGGATGCAGGGTCTGGGCAGGAGGTGTGGTGAGGTGTAAAAGGGCATGGGGGTGCAGAGTCGGGGTGGGAGGTTGGATGCAGGAGCGGGCTGAGGTGGGGTCCCGGGCAGGAGGTGTGGTGAGGTGTAAAAGGGCATGGGGTGCAGAGTCGGGGTGGGAGGTGGGGTGCAAATGGGGGATGTGATGTCTTGGCGGGAGGGCGGGTGCAGAGCAGGCTGAGGGTGGAGTTCTGGGCAGGAGGGGGGTGCAGGAGCAGGGTGAGGATGTAGGGTCTCAGCAGGAAGAGTATGGGGGTGATTACCTGGCTCCATGCATCCCATTGCTCTCAGCCCCCCCCCCCCCCCATTGCTCCCATTGGCTGTGATTCTGGCAAGCAGTTTCCTGTGCTGCCCTTCCCCCAGCTGGGAGAAGGGAAGTATCACCACATGGAGACACTTCCTCCCCCATGGACCCAGCCTGCAAGGCTCTGGCTCCCTCCCCACACAGGGGGAAACTGGTGCTCCAACTACAGCAGGGAGGGAGCTGTAGAGCTGGAGCGTGGGCTCCTGGCTGCTGGGGAGGTGGGCGAATCTGATCTCATGGCCCACCTGCAAGACGGTCATGGCCCACACTTTGAGAACCACTGACGTAGCGCCTCCCGCAGCAATTTCACTTAATAAGTTGTTTAAGAAAAAGAAAAGTCAGTGATGGCAAGTGCAAAGCGCTACACTTCGGAAGTTAAAAATCAAACGCCCAACCTCAAAATGGGGTTTGACTAGCGAGCCAGCAGCACTGCTGAAAAGGGTCCTGAGTTACAGTCGATCACACACTGAATACGAGTCAGCAATGTGGGATCGTTGTGAAAAAGGCTAAAATCGTTGTGGGGTGTATTGCTAGGAGTGTCGGGTGCACGTAAGACTCGGGCGGGAACTGTCTCCCGCCGCTCAGAACAGTTGAGGCCTCTGTTGGAGAACTGTGTCCCATTTTAGCTGCCACATCTCAGAAAGATGGGGAGAAGCTAGAGAGACGGCAGAGGAGAGCAGCAGCAAAAACAATGAAAGGTTTCGCAAACCTGACCTCTAAGGAAAGGTTAAAAACGCTGGGCATGTTTTGTCTTGAGAAAATAAGGCTGAGGGGGGAATTGGCAACATGTTTCCAGGCTGCAAAGGGCTGTTATAAAGAGGACAGTTATCAGTTATTCTCCTTGTGCGCTGAAGGTGGGACGAGAAGGTAAGGCTTAATCTGCCGCAAAGGAGGCTTAGGTTAGAGATTAGGAAAATCTTTGTATGATAAGGTTCGTTAAGCTCTGGAACAGGCTTCAAAGGGGGTTGTGGAATCCCATTGCTGCCCAATTTGTTCTTAAAAACCTCCAGGGACCTCGCAGGGATGGTCTGGGTGTACTTGGTTCTGCTTCCCTGCAGGTGTTTCGAGTAGATGAGCTCTCAAGGTCCTTCTGAGCGCTTACGATTCTGTGAAAACTGCCGATAGCCCTCCTACAAAATATAAACCTATCACAGTGATAAAATGAAATTACAGCACCTCTGGTAACCCTGTAGTTCTCATCTGATGCACCGTTTCCTTGAGTGCTGAAGGAACGGTGTATCGTATGACCCAATGCAAGCCCAGAGACACGTGTCCGAATGACAGCTCTAGTGTTCCCACTTTTTTACTAAAGGAGAGCGGCTGACAAACTCCTTTTAGAGTATCAGAGACAGCAAAGCTGAAAAAATTAACAACCTAACGAGGAGTGCCCAACTGGCCAGGTTGGTAACAGTGAGGAAAAGCCTCAAACAAACGCACGGACAGGTGGAGGCACATTTCTAAAATATATCAATAGCTGTTTCAGATATTTGTGCGTCTGTCTGTCCGTGAGTCCGTCTGTCTGTCTGTCTGTGAGCCTGTTTGTTCACGAACTCCTCCTAAATGGTAAGAGCGAGGACCACCACACTCGATAAGCAGCTTCCCTCTCACCCTGACTCAAAACAAGGTATGGGGTTGGTTGTGCCAGGAAAATGGGACGTTCTGGGAATGGAACTGTTTTCCCAAACATGGAAAGGGAGGGACAGAACGAGGAGGGATACGATACTCCCAGTCACTAATGGGGACAGTGAGCACAGGGGACAGCTATACTTCACAGTGACCATTGGGGGGAGGCGCACGAGTAAGAAACTGGCCAGCTGGGGGCAGTATAGCAACAGAGTTGGCCCCAAAACAGAGTTGGCCCCACCCAGAAAGCCCCCTCCTCCAAAGAAAGATGAGGGCCAGGAACCATGCCTCAGCCCCAGACAGAATGCAGGCCTGCAAGTCGCAGAAGGCGGGGTGCTGCAGGCCAGGGCCAGCTCCTAGAGCCCTGCTCCCCTGCAGACAGGCTGCAGGCCATGGGGGAACTGTTGGAGGCAGGGGCCAGCCCTCAGCGCCTGTCCCCCCCCCAGACAGCCTGCAGGCAAGAGGGGGGCACTGGAGGCTGGGGCTGCCCCTCCCAGACAGCCTGCAGGCAAGAGGGGGGCACTGGAGGCTGGGGCTGCCCTCCCTCCCCGCAGACAGCCTGCAGGCCATTCATTTTATTTTCCCAAAACCAAAAATGAATTGAGCTAAGGACCCAAGCGACACCAGTTCAATCTTCTTGTAAGACATAAAAAGGAAAATATTCAATTGGTCTCTGAATCATCCCTCAGCAAAGTTAGCTCCCTGTTGACAGCACTGTCATTATCAACGCTTTGTGTTTTACGTAGCACGTCCATGTAGCAATTCATCAGGAGAGGTGGGATTAGAAACCAAAGCTCCTGTCTGCCAGAGCCGCGTCCAGTCCATCAAACCATGCTGCGTCTCAAACTGTCTTAACACATCTGTCCCTGAAAATCCAAGTTCCCCTCTCTCTCGGGTGGTGGTCCAGTTTGCTTCTGGTGCTGCTGCAACCTATCCTTCGTAGGAGCTGGGCAGCATTACTAACGCAACATCTGGCGTTTGGCTACCCCTCCAGTGTCATCGTTGAAACAATTGTGAGGCTTTGGCTAAAATTTGGAGCTGGCTCGAAGCAGCGATGCGAGGAAGCCTGGTAGAAGAAGAACTGAAGATAAGAAGCTAGCGGATTGCTGGTACAGTAGGTCCCAGCTGAATTCCCATCTCTGCCCAGAGTGCTGAGAATCGACAAGTCGATCAGTGACCAACGCAGCAATTTCTTGGCTCGGGGGCACATTATCCAAGGGGGACGCCTCCTCTGCTTGCTGTAGAGCAACAGTGGTGGTTAAGAAATTCTAGGATAATAGCTCTTTTGACCGGGCGTCCGGTTTTTGCTTTAGGTCGCGGCGGCGGGGGAGGGCTCCAAACGACATATCACAGAGCTGATTAACAAGGGGTCTTTGTCAGCTGTGGGGACACCTGCAGCTGTTTCGGCTTGCCTCTCCCAGGAGGGGTGGTTTTGTCGGAAAATAGTCTACAAAAGATGGAGCAAATTGAGCATAAAAGAAAAGCTTTTTCTGATTAAGTCACTGAATTGCCTTGAAATAAAGCTGTGTCATATCCCATTCTCCCTCAGGGCCATTTTGTGGTAACTCCTGACGCCTGAAAGGCCAGTCAGGTCATCCTCACTGAGCTGTCCTCTTGGAAAGGAATGTGCCGATTTTAAACCCTGCTCGGTTTTGTTTATTTTTAACTGGCATTCTCTTCCAGCACATCGCTGACAAACAGCGACTTGCCAGGGCAGCCAGCCGCCCTTGACTGATGGCTGCCAAGGAACAGGTGCCCTGAATGAAACATGGCTTTTTCAATCACTCCACAATGAGGCTTTTGTCAGGGAAAGAGGGGGGCAGTGACAAAAGTGACGCTCCTATTGTCACGCCGAAACAGTCAGCCACTGTCCTTGGAAGCATCAGCTCTGCATTTATGGTTCCCTTGCTGTCATTTTTATTTCAAGTGGTGCTCATAGAATCACAGAACAGTAGAACTGGAAGCGACCTCTAGAGATCATCAAGTCCAGTCCCCTGCCCTCACGGCAGGACCAAGCGCTATCTAGACCATCCCTGACAGGCGTCTGTCTAACCTGTTCTTAAATATCTCCAGTGATGGAGATTCCACAACCTCCCTGGGCAATTTATTCCAGTGTTTAACCACCTCGACAGGTAGGAAGTTTTTCCTAATGTCCAACCTAAACCTCCCTTGCTGCAGTTTAAGCCCATTGCTTCTTCTCCTGTCCTCAGAGGCCAAAGAGAACAATTTTTCTCCCTCCTCCTTGCAACACTCTTTTAGGTACTTGAAAACCACTATTATGTCCCCTCTCAGCCTTCTCTTTTCTAAACTAAACAAGCCCAAATTTTTCTTTCTTCCTTCATAGGTCATGTTCTCTAGACCTTTAATCATTCTTGTTGCTCTTCTCTGGACCCTCTCCAATTTCTCCCCATCTTGAAATGGGGTGCCGAGAACTGGACACTATACTCCAACTGAGGCCTACTCAGTGCAGTGTAGAGTGGAAGAATGACTTCTGGTGTCTTGTTCACAACACTCCCGTTAATGCATCCCAGAATCATGTTTGCTTTTTTTGCGACAGTGTCACACCATTGACTCATATATAGTTTGTGGTCCACTATGACTCCTAGGTCCCGTTCTGCTTTTTCCTAGATCCTTCCTAGACAGTTGCTTCCCATTCTGTAGGTGTGAAATGGATTGTTCCTTCCTAAGTGGAGCACTTTGCATTTGTCCTTATTAAACTTCATGCTATTCACTTTAGATCATTTCTCCAGTTTGTCCAGATCATTTTGAATGTTGACCCTGTCCTCCAAAGCAGTTGCAACCCCTCCCAGCTTAGTATCATCTGCAAACTTAATAATCATACTCTCTATGCCAATATCTAAATCGCTGATGAAGATATTGAATAGGACAGGTCCCAAAACAGACCCCTGCGGAACCCCACTTGTTATGCCCTTCCAGGGTGACTGTGAGCGGTTAATAACTACTCTCTGAGAGCGGTTATCCAGCCGGTTATGCACCCACCTTATAGGAGCCTCATCTAAGTTGCATTTGCCTAGTTTATTGATCAGAAGCTCATGCGAGACTGTGTCAAATGCCTTACTAAAGTCTAGGTATACCACATCCACCGCTTCTCCCTTATCCACAAGACTCGTTATCCTATTAAAGAAAACTATCAGATTGGTTCGACATAATTTGTTCTTTACTGTTACCTGTCAACTTATTATCTTTCAAGTGTTTGCAGATGAATTCCTTAATTACTTGCTCCATTACCTTTCATGCCCTCAGAAACAGCCAGATTGACAGAAGCGGAGCGGGAGTCACTGAACGCCAATGCGGTCAGCCAAGGAAACACCAGGCTTTCCAGATACGTCCTCCCTTGCGAGAGCCGAGGTGCGGCACCCCCAGCGCCCCCACTGAACATCAGAGAGAGCTGCTGTGGGCACCGCACTTCTGATCAGTCCTCTCCTGAGAAATCGAAATACGGATTTACCGCCTCTGCTAGACACCTGCTTTGGAGAACATTGGCCTCTTTCTGCAGACATGTTGTCGCAGGGGCTGGCCTCTGGATTGGTGGTACTCTGGTGCGCAGCCCATTGGAGACAGACAGGTTAGAGTTGGTGGAAAAGCCACCAAATCACCTTCAGCGGCCTGCCCCGGGGTATGGTCAGCCACAATAACCTAGCATGCTCGGATTGCTGAGAAGCCCAAAGTTGTGACTTTTGTGTACCCATCCAACATGACATGAGGGAACCACATGGGCACAGCCTAGGGGAGGGGGTGAAAATAACCATATTTACTAAATACACAATGTGACAGGCCTAGCTACACACACACACAGCTGCTCTGCCTGGCTTCTAAAACAGAGAGGGCATCCACAATGCAATTAGGGCCGGGATACGCAACTATAAATAGTGAGTGGGCCTCATGAGTGGCCCTCCTTCACCTCGGTGGGCCGCAGCAGCCTGCAGCTCACTGGGGTTCCACCTGCCGTCCCACGACCTCCCTAGCTGCATCTCCCCGCCACGAACCTCTGGTGCACGCAGGCACGAAGCCCCACACTTCCCTGCTTTTCCTCCTCTCTCCCAGCACTTTTGGAGAATGTGAAAGTAAAGTGTCCCCTCTGATTTTTCCCATCCATGTGCAAAATAAATTTTGTTATGTGTGCTGAGGCATGTGCCGATGTGCATAGAAACACACGCTGCCAGCTGTGGGCACTCTGCTAATCAACTGGGAAGCATTTGAATCTCTTTTGGGTGGCTGCCCAAGCGCTCAGCTTACAGGGAACACTGGTCTCAGTAATGTTATACAGAATCTTATGACTTAACATACAATGCTGCCACACATAGCTTACAAGGACAATAATGGTCAGCAAATTATGAATTTTCTAATGGCCTGCTTTGCATATATGTAATGTAGCACAGTCTTGGAAAAAGGGATGAACATAGGGTGACATACTGATTGCCACAGGGTGTGATGGCAGCAGCAACTTTAATTTAACCACCCACCAGCAAGACTAAAGCTACCTTTAGAGGGTCATTGCCCCAAATTACTTAGCAGTCAGTGAATAATAGGGATGTTGTGAAGCCTAACAAAGCGCCCTTTCCCCCTGCAGTATAACTGTGATGTGCAGAAATTAGAAAAAATACCCCACCGCACAGAACAGCAGCGACACTATTTTGCAGAGTTCAAAAGGAATAATCAAAAAGGCCTTTCAGTCCCGCAGCTTATAGTGACTGCGTGTCAGTACTGAGCTTTGTGGGCGCCCTTTCCCCTCTTTTTGTAATGCCCTCTTGTGCGCAGACATACACATTGCATTCCTATGAAGTGGGACAAACCAGTAACGGTCAGAAGGACGGATTGAATAACAGGGTGGCCAAGATATCTGGGACACGCTCTGGCCCTTCCGCACCACAGCACAATGGTGGTTTTCTTTTCCTACGCATGTGGGGAGACAAGCGGCGATGCAGCATGGTTTTACAACTATCATGTGTTGGCAACAAGCATACATCCTGCCAAGTGCATGCCTGCATGCCCCTGCCCTGTGCTCTGCCTATGCACACACACGCACACAGACTCAGTGGAAAAGCTTTGTAATGAGAATTGCTGGCAATGGAGAATGCTAATTTGACACATTTTCTTGAGGAACATTTCCTTCCATGTGCCAAGGGAACAGACTCCCTCCTGCAGTCACATCCCCGTCCAGACATGGGAGCCAGGAAACACGTAACTATCTGACCGAATTGGGGCTGCTGTGCACAGGTTTGAGGCAAGCACACCTGTACACAGTATTCAAGGTGTGGGCATACCCTGGGTTTATACAGAGGCAATCAGATGGTCTCGGTCTTATTCTCTATCCTTTTCTCATTGATTCCCAAGCTTCTGTTCGCTTTCTTGACTGCTGCTCCGAGGGGATGTTTTCAGAGAACTACCCACAATGACTTCAAGTTAGGGTTGCCACCTGGGTTAGCCAAAAATACCGAACCACCAAAAAAACACCGGGAAAAAATTCTGTGGAGGGGAAAAAAAAGGGGGAGAGCAAAGTTGTTGAGAAAAAAAATTAAATTAAAAAATAAAACAGCTTTAAAACAGCTATACGTGCCTGCAGAGTCAGAATAGGGATAGCAAGAGGGGAGAGGTTGAGCTCTAAGACCCAGGGAAGGCTTCAGTTCCTTAGGCTTTTTGTGGCAGCCATTTTGTTTTCTTCATGGAGCCAGAACACAGCTTCCCTGCAGAACCAGGTAAGCAGGGGGCCCGAGGGTGGGGACTGGGCCCAGTTGCTGAGTGTGTCGTAGGGTTGCCAGGTGTCCAGTATTTTTGCCTCCTGGATGGGAAAAAAAATCAGAAAATACCAGACATTTTAGGTGTTTGGTATTTTCTGAATTTTTTTACCGGACAGGAGGCAAAAATACCAGACCGTCCGGGTCAATACTGGACACTTGGCAAACCTACTTCAAATCCCTCTCTTGAGTGGGAACAGCTAGTTTAGACCCCCATCATTTTATGCATATAGTTGGGATTATGTTTTCCAATGTGCATGATTTCCTAGGATCATATTTGCCTTTTTCACAGCTGCATCACAAAGGTGTTTCATAGACCCACACGCCCAGGTCTCTCTCCTCCTCTAGCCCTTCCAGTTGAACCCACAGAAATGCTTATGATGAGACCCATAACACATGACCTTACGCTGTGTGCTATTGAATTTCATCCTAGTTCCCTCACTCCAGTCTCCAAGGCTATCCAGATCTCTCTGTACAGTGTTCTGGTTCTCCCCTGCATTGATGGTACTTGGTGTCTCGGCCAGTTTCGTTAGCACACTCCTACTTTTGGTGCCACGGTCATGAATTAAAATATTGAATCGGATTGGCCCAAGATCAATCCTTGAGGAACGCCGCCCCAGCCCAGCTGTTCACCTTTCATTTAAGACAGGACTGGCCTGGTGCAACGAGAGCCCCAAGGTCGGTATGGCAGGGTTCCTGGAGGCAGGCTTCCCAATAGCCCGGCTCCTAAAAGAAGGGCTGAGAGAGCGAATCCCTCCTGATTCCCTCTTGCCTAGCGCCCCTCTGGTTTGTGGTGGGTGCTGAGGGAGCAAACAACACTGTCGTGGGGCTGCCCCATTCCGGCCAGAAGGGATTAAAGCAGGCTGGAGGGAGCCTGCGCAGAGCCCTAGACAATCAGACAGAAGTTTATAAGAAACCAATCAGAGGGTGGCTTGCTGGAGCAGCCTGTTTATAAAGAGTCTAAGCAACACTGTAGCCTTGACACAAGGGCCAAGAAGGTGCAAAGGGTCAGGGGGAAGTGGAGGGGAGTAAGGAGGCAGGCCCAGGCTGCTGCTAGAGGGTCTCTGGGTCGGAACCCAGAGTAGGGGGTGATCCTGGGTCCCTCCTTCCCCCTTGGACCTCACCTCACCACACTGAGGAGTCACCTTTATAGACTGTAGCTTGCCCCTGAGGTGAGGGGCTAGGCTGGCACAAGAGATCGAAGTGGTGGGCACGGGCAGTAACCTGAAGAGGACGCCATGGGTCCTGAGCAATGTGGGTCCTGAGCTAGAGAGAGGGTTGCCAGATGGTTTCAACAAAAATACTGGACACACTTGACATTACATCACAATCGACCTTACATCTGATTTAGAAAATACCGGACGTTTCTATTTTCTCCATTTGTTTCCCGAACAGAAAGCTCAAATACTGGACTGTCCGGTTCAGAACCGGACACCTGGCAACCCTTGCTAGAGAGTGGAGAGAGCGCAGGCCGAAAACGGGCGAGACCCCGGCTAGAAGAGGGTGAGCTAATTCCCAGAGTGACCAGCAGGAGGCGCCATGGCCGTGAGTCTCAACTGCGTTACAAGCACTTCCTCCGTGTCTCCCACGGCTTCCTGAGGCCGCCCCTCCACCCGCTGCAGTGGGGAGGAGGGAGAATGGCCAATCAGTCCGGCTGAAATTCAGAGGCCCTAGCATGGCTTGTTTCTGCAGAGAGGATGACTTGACCCTGGGCATTAACACAGGGACCCTCTAACGTCAGACAACAAATTGAGGTCTCAAAGAGATGCATTCAAAAGGCAGGAAATGCCAAAGTTCTGGGGCGTCAACCAGCTGAAACCTAACTCATTCCACAATAAGGTACAAGTAGCCCCAGGCCCCGCCTCCCCCTGCATCCCATTGGCCAGTCTTTGTTATTGACAGCCACCCGCTCTCACTCTGAGACATGTTTTCCCCATCTCAGTCACAGTGTGAACGACCACGTGACCAAGAGGGGAACTAGTGGGAAGGAACAGTCAGACCACAGGGGTACATCAGTGCCCAACACTCACGGACTGAATGGTGTGAAATCCGATTGCCCTCCAATCTCTCAGTGAATGTTTGGTGTCGTATGCACCATTAGAAGATAATATATTTTCTCAGAGTGTTTCAGAAGGCGTACAAAGGGATTGTAAAAGGAAAGATTAAAGAAAAGCAGGCGCCCCTCCTGATGCCAAGTTCCAATTCCCTTGCGTAAGCACAGATGAATTACAAGCTACATCTCAGATGCCTCTTGGGCATTTCCACGTAAACGTGACACTATTTTGACGTTCCCATGATGAGTCTCTTCCCTGCGTGGCTACAAGTCGGGTTAACTGCAGTTCTCCTGGCAATTCAGCCTTACAGGGAGGAAGGGAGAGATTTACTGTGGCATCTCAAAACATGCAAAAGACTTCCTCTTGCAAATAAGCGTGTGGGCTGAGACCCAAGGCTTGTGGTAATGGCTGAATTTCTCTAGGGACTGGGGCGGGAGGAGTGTTTTTTTTAAAACAAAACCACATGATTTGGAACCCCAGCTGCACACCAATATTTTACTACAATGTTGCCAATGCTAATAATGTTATTGCAAGCACCATAGTACTTGAGGTTTTCTCCTGCAGCCATGTCATTCAATAAGACTCAACATTCCTTTAAAAATACTGAAGCTCAGAAAAAAACATCTAGGCGCTAGGACCTCATGAGAACCAGAAGGAAAGTCCAGGTGTGCTGAATCCACCAACCAGAATGGGTGAATTTGTCCAGCATTAAGAACAACACCAGTCGGGTGCTGCCTAATGCACTATGATGTGTTATGAAAATGTTGAGCTGCACTCCTTCATACCAAATTGTGCCGACAGATGCCTTGCAGTGGTACCATGCTGCACTGCAGCAGAGGAGGAGAACTCATAAGGAGAGGAATATGACAGTCTGTACCCTTATAATCCCTCTTTTTATAAGCCTGTGATATCTTTGGTACAAGGTATGTCTAGTTAGAACATTGAAAACTAATAATCTGCTGAACATTATTGTCCTGATAAACTATACATGGCAATACTGTATGTAAATCCAACACCTCAGCCAAGTGTTAACATAATCAAATGGACTATCAGCTGGTTAATGGACTATCAGCTTGGCAGGAACACACATGCCCGCCTGCCTGTGTGCACACACACCAGCCAGAGTAACCACAGGTGATGGAGTGGCACCAGGCACCGTGCAGTGAAGTTCCTAAATCTGACTCAGACCTGTGAAGCTGAAGACCTCTGGGGCAGCCCTGCTGGCAAGCATTCCTGTGCACATCGAAGGAGAGCTTGTGAGCGAACCTCGGGACCCCCCTTCCCGTGGCTGGAGTCCCAGCTTACAGGGAACACTGCAGGCACCTCGGTACTGCTCAGAACCTGGCCCAGAGTCACTTTGGAAAATGGGATTCAGTCTCAGTGTGTTTGTCTGCACTGGAGCTGGAGATGCGACTTCCGGCCCGAGGAGCCAGGCCTGCACTAGCATTGGTGGAGCCAGCCTGCTAAAAAGAGCAGCACAGCTTGGCTGCACGGAGATGGGACAGGCCAGCCTCCTGAGGGGCTCAAACGGGACTATATTCGGGCAGCGAGCCCTCCCTGCTGCTCGCGTTGCCATGCCAACACTTTTACTGCTCATGGATTCATGGGCGCCAAGGCCCAGTCTGATCTGCAGGAGACAGGCCAGAGAACCGCCCCAATACAATCCCTCTAGAAACACCCCCCAGCTTGTTCTAACCCTTGAGGCAATGGAGAACCCACCACAAAAGTTGTTCCAGGAACTAATTCCCCTCCCTGTTACCAAATGAATTAGATTTCCAGTCTGAATGTACCCAGCTCCGGTTTCCGGCCACTGGACGGTGTCAGACCGAGAAGGCAGAGCCCCTTCGGAAGTGTTTGTTTGTAGCGGGGTAGCTCACTGCACGCAAGCGCCGAGAGGGCTGCTGGAGCCGGGGACGACTCTTCCAGCGTCGGTCTCGGGGAGCCCTTCGGCAGGCTTGGGAACGCTATTTTACGTTGCCTTGGGTTCACTCAGGCCTTTGCAACAGGGACGTTCTCTGCCTGGCTCCGGGTACCTAATGGCTAGCGCTGTGACGCGCAGGCCCAGTCAGGTTCCTGCTGAAGTGACATGGGGGAAACCAACCGGGAACACTCGCTGTCCTTCGGCTTTCCAATGAAGACTGAAGCCAAGGTCAGACTGAAGCCAGAGGCGCTTTCCTGAGACGTGAGACGGTAACCAACATTTCAAAGACTTTGGGCTAGCAAGCCCCAGAGGACCTGATAAAAATCAGCAGGACCCATGGTCAGGGGCAGGAGCGCTGCCTGATTACAAGGAGGAAGCGGCTTCTTTCACTTCCTCAGGAAACAGGATAATCCAGTAATGTTTTCTCGGCCTTCCTTGGCAGTGGCAGTGAGGGCCCGGGTAGTGATGGAGAGCAGGGTTGGCCAACAACCAATTCTTTAGCAGCCAGTTGGCCGACAACCAATTCTTTAGCAGTTCTTTAGCAGCCAGAAACTCTTCTTGGGAGGCTGATTTCAATGGCACATTTCTCCCGCTCTTCCCTTTCAAGCTGCCCAGCGAGGAATTCACTCCAGTTTTAGAGCAGACGTCCAACCACTGCAGAGAGTGTTTTAGGGCAGCTTTACATGAAGCCCTCTCCTCTCCTCTCCTCCTCCTCTCCTCTCCTCTCCTCAGGAACCGCGGAGTTGCATTTTTATGAAGAGAGCATTGTTTTGAGGTAAAATTAGCTTTCAAGTGACCATCCATCTGTGTGCAAGAGAGACGCACTCGAAGGGCCCTTTGTAAATGCGTCCCTGTCAAGGTCTGGGCAGCCCGACTACCTTCCCCCGAAGCTGTTGCTGGCGCCATGGGTGTCACCGTTTCTCGTGCCGCTGCCACCGTGTGTGCTCCGAAGATGTTTATCTGCTTCGTGCTGAGGTTTCCTGTTCAAGGGCCCCAGCAGGGGGCAAGTCTCCTGACACCCTCCCCGATGGAGGCCTGTGGGCACTTCGCACTGGCAGCGGAGAGGGCAAAACAACATGGCGTTTGTTCATGGCCAGTGCCAAGCGAAAAGCCTTTCCCCGGGACAGTGGCTAAGCTCTCCGGAAATGGTGAATTGTGGGAACAATCAGGGGTCCCTTGCACGGGGAGAACCGTCCGGGCCAGCGCAGGAAACATTACCTCACGGACATTTGACCAGCTGTCCCGATTTTATAGAGGCAATCCCAACATTTGGGGCTTTTTCTTCTATAGGGCCCTATTACCCCCCGACCCCATCTCAGTTTTTCCTACTGTTATCTAGTCACTGTACCTGCCACATGCTTCTCTGATGGTGCTGGCCGGGCTCACCAAGTCTCTGCTGATCCCCCCCTTGTCTAAGCAGGAGTAAGGACCCTGAAGTAAAACTGGTGTGGAGGATACCGGGCTCAGGCCCAACTCCCTGCTGCCCTGGGCCTGGGGCAGCCACTTACCTCAGTGCAAAGTGGTGTGCAACACTCCACTTCCCAGCCTGGTGTGAACGCACAAAGTCCAAGGCAGTGGTGACGTGGACTTTCTGGACCCGAGTTTCCTCACCCTGACCACAGGGACAGTAATATTGACCTGGGGGTGGGGCTGCTGTGTGGCCTGACCCTGCTGGTGTTGCTTCCCGGAGACACTGAGCACGCTCTGGCTCTAAGCTCCCCCGCTTGAGGAGGGCCTGGACCCCTGGGCGTCTAGGGCTGCTGGTCCGGAATAAATATTGGTGCCCGCCAAAGCGGCTAGTTCTGCCCCGAGTTCTCTGGTTTCCTCGTTCTTGCTCAGCCCCACACACAAAGAAAGGCCCCAAAGATGCCTGGCCCTGTCCTCGCGGGTTGGCTGACCAGCCAGGCAGCGAAGGAGCCGTCGCTATGAGGGCTGCTCGAGTATCCCAGGCACGGAAAAAGGGAGAGGCAAGGACTAGCCCGTCCCATGCATGCCTCTCCCGGGGAGCTGCGGGCCACATCGCAGAGCAGATGTATAACCACACTCTCGGGGTGTGGTATCTTTTGTACAAGGTATGTCTAGTGAGGTATCACTTGAAAACTAATAATCTGCTGAACATTATTGTCCTGATAAAATATACATGGCAATACTGTATGTATTGTACTGTACTCGTCACAAGCTCAGCGGATGACTGCACGCGGAGGGGGGAAGCAGCAGCACACCCAAAAGCCACACTAACACAACGGATAATGCACGCGCAGGTGGGACGAGCAGGCCACTGGGCCAGGCTGCTCCTTCACGCACACACCGCCTTGCGCCCGACGGCTGCCAAGCAGCCGGCATCCTCTCCTCTCTCTTGCCCTCAGCCGGCACGCTCACTCCCGGGGCTCGCTTGGCGGGGACCCAGTGGGGCCTGTCACCCAGCGGGTTCAGCTCTCCTCGGCAAAGTGACTCTGACGACGCCTTCGAGGGGAAGTAGCTAGCTAGAGTTCACTAGGGGTGCAAAGGGTGAACCGGTTAACTGCTTCACCAGGAAGCGTTGCCTTCCGGGCATGCTGGTTAACCGGTGCCCGGCTGGGCTGGGGCAGCCCCCACTGTGGTGCACTGTGGCAGGGCATCCATGCTGTGCCGCAGGGGACACTCCCCCTCAGCCGGGCTGGAGCGGGCCCTGCCCAGCCCACGCAGCCCCCCACCCACGGCGTGCCATGGGCAGAGGGGCTGCTCCCGCGCCCCCCGCCTGTGGCACGAAGCAGTGAAACCTTCCCTCCCTTCATCTCGAGAGGCATGTGAGCCTGCCGTTCGCCTTTCTCAGCCACCCTCAGGAAGGGGGTAGGGCCCAGGAAACGCTCCCGCCCTGCTTTCTTTGGGAGGCCGCCAGCAGGTCTCCCGGCACGGCTCTCCTCGTGAGAAAGCAGCCCCTGGCCGCCGGCCAAGCTGGGCGGAATCCGACACGCACGTGGCGCGCCGAGACCCGGGCCCCTCCTCGCCGAGACGCTTTCCGCGGGCAGCTCCCCTCCCCGGCGTGCTGGAAAGGGAGCCGGCGAGCGCGCCAGGCTCTCAGAACGGGTCTGAAGCGCTCCCCCCGGCAGGGGTATTTCACTCCGCGAGGAGAAGAGGGGGCTTCCTGCCGAGGGGCCTGCGGAGCAGCACAGGCCCTGCCTGAGAGACGGGGCAGAGGCGGCGTGTGGGCAGGAAATGCCCCGGGCAGGGCCACGCCTGGCCTCAGACGCATGGGAGAGTGGAATCCAGAGGTCGCCTCAGCAGAATGAGAAGGATCCTAGGCAGACCTGGGTAGGCCCAGAGAGCCGAGTCGGCCGACCAGGGGTCCAGCGAGCGCAGTTCAGGCCGCGCTCTCGGACCCTGTCCCAGGAGGGCGCTAGGTCTCAGCCCTAAGGAAAAGGGGCTTTTCCAGGAAGAGAGGGAACGTTAATGTCCTGGCTGGGGGCCTCTCCCTTTCCAGAACTGCCCCAGTTCAGCAGCACCCACCTGGGACATTCCCCATGAGCGGTCGGGCTCTCGCGCCCTTAGAGCATCCAAGCTGTGGGGGACGGGGCATTCGCCATCCCGCCAGGCCTCAGCACCCCCCCGTCACCACCCTACTGAAGGAGCTCCCCAGGGATCCCCCCCACATCTTCTGTGACCCCACTGCCCTGCCTGCTCCCTAGTGCTATAACCTGCTGGCTCCCTGCCCGCAGCCGGCTGGACGAGCCTTTCCTTTTCTCCCCACAGGGGCCTCTGCTCTGCCTCTCGTTTCCCCCAGGGGCAAGGGCGGAAGTGAGCTGATGCGCCCCCGTGTGGGGTGCCGGTAAGGAAGGGGCCAGCTGGGGGTGGGCCCTTAATCCCTCCCCCAAAGTTGAGGGGGGCAGCCGGGACCCCAGTGCGCAGTGCGGCACCGACAGCAGGGGTGACCCTGGCACTCGGCACGGGGCCGGCAGGGTGTGTGGGTGTCAAAGGGGCCTCAGGCATGCGGGACCAGTAGCTGGAGGGCCCCGGATGTGTGGGGCCCTCAGACAGGACCTCAGGCACAGGGCCAGAGGCCAGGGGGTGCTGCAGCCCCCTGCCCACCTTAGCTCTTTCCCCTGCCTATGAGCGTTGCCCCCACGGCTCCCAGATGGCTGGGAACAGGAGCAGCACAGGGCAGGGTCACCAACGGGGACTGCCCCAGCCCTGAGACTCCAGTCCCACACTCCAGCCTGCACACCCACCCCAGCCCCCTGCCCTGACTCCTGCAGCCCACCTCCACTCGTCCAGCCCCCTGCCCCACACCCCCATGCCTCCAGCATCCTGCCTCGCATCGCCCACACCACCAGCCCCCTGCCCTGCACCCTCCACGCCTCCAGCCCCCTGCCCCACACCCCCATGCCTCCAGCATCCTGCCCTGCATCGCCCACACCACCAGCCCCCTGCCCCACACCCCCATGCCTCCAGCATCCTGCCTTGCATCGCCCACACCACCAGCCCCCTGCCCCACACCCCCATGCCTCCAGCATCCTGCCTTGCATCGCCCACACCACCAGCCCCCTGCCCCACACCCCCATGCCTCCAGCATCCTGCCCTGCATCGCCCACACCACCAGCCCCCTGCCCCACACCCCCATGCCTCCAGCATCCTGCCCTGCATCGCCCACACCCCCATGCCTCCAGCATCCTGCCCTGCATCGCCCACACCACCAGCCCCCTGCCCCACACCCCCATGCCTCCAGCATCCTGCCCTGCATCGCCCACACCACCAGCCCCCTGCCCCACACCCCCATGCCTCCAGCATCCTGCCCTGCATCGCCCACACCACCAGCCCCCTGCCCCACACCCCCATGCCTCCAGCATCCTGCCCTGCATCGCCCACACCACCAGCCCCCTGCCCCACACCCCCATGCCTCCAGCATCCTGCCCTGCATCGCCCACACCACCAGCCCCCTGCCCCACACCCCCATGCCTCCAGCATCCTGCCCTGCATCGCCCACACCACCAGCCCCCTGCCCCACACCCCCATGCCTCCAGCATCCTGCCCTGCATCGCCCACACCACCAGCCCCCTGCCCCACACCCCCATGCCTCCAGCATCCTGCCCTGCATCGCCCACACCACCAGCCCCCTGCCCCGCACAACAGTGCCTGTAAGAAAGGTAAGTTTCGTTCACCCCTGCTCAGGGGTCTGACAGTGCAAGTCAATGGTCTCTCCGGGCCCCCAGCAGGGCTGCTACCCGCCGGGGCAGGAAGGGTTCCGCCGGGCGCGGGTCGTTTCCCTGCTGGCGATGTCGACCACTCCTGCGCCACGTGCGCTGGTGTCCCCTGTCTGTGCCCTTGCAGAATGGCCAGACGCAGCACGGAACCCGAGGAAACGTCGTTCCCAGAGGGGCCGCGCCGCGCGAACAGGCCGCTCGGGAACAACGAGACGCCGTGGTCAGCCTGAGGGGACGTGGATTGACCCTCCACACCCACGACACGATTGTCCGGAGTGAATTTCCCACCAGCACCCACGCGCGGCCGAGCGAGGCCTAAAGAGCCGCCTCGGAGTCCCAGCGGACGGCGCTCTCTGCGTGTTCCCCTCCCTCTCCCCCATCGCTTGTCACTCCTCCAGCGGCCTCGGCTCTCAGCCGGGCCTGGGACTGACAGAGGCTCCCCGTCGCCTCAGGGCGTCCTTGCCCACGGTGGGGCACAAAGCTGGCCGGGGCCGGGCCCAACGAGAGCCAATCCTGCCTCGCCGGTTCGCTCCGGGGCTTGGACCCCTGCCCCGTGGGCATCGCCGAGAGCCGAGAAAACCGGCACCGGGCTGCGGCTCAGCTCCCAGCTCACGCGCTGGCTGTGCTCCCCCCAGACAGCAGCGCTCCGCTTCAAAGGCCCTTTTCCCACCCCGGAGGAGACTTTCAGAGGCAGAGAGCGCCTGGGGAGGCTCGCAGGGCGCGCTGCTTTGAACCAAGCCCCCACCCCCCGGGGATCCTTGGACGGCGCGTTGTTTTTAACTCTGCACGCAGACTTCAAAGGGACGGGAGGGGAACGGAGTGTCAGCACCATGGGACAACAGGCCTCCCAGCACCCCAGCAAGAGCAGCCCCAGGAGCCACACTCGCTGGGGGTGGGGCGGGAGAGGAACGGCGGGCGAGCAAGCGTGTGAAAGTTTTATCTCCTGGTTCCCACCCTTCCCAGGAGCCAGATGTGGGGGTGGGCCCTGCCGGAGGGGCCCTGTCACAGGGGGAGCCCTTTGACAGGGGCTCAGCGTGATGGGGACCGTGGGGCCGAGGCCTGGAGGGGAACAGATGCCTCTAGTCTGGGGAGATTCTAGCGCGGGGAGCGAGCGAGCTGCAGGCCGGCGAGATGGCCCGGGCTGGAAAGCTCTCCAAAATACCTCGGCCAGAGCCCTGTGTCCGCGGCACGGCCTGCCAGCTAGCCCAGCAACTGGAAAGCCACAGCAGGGACCGGGCGGAAGCGTGAGCCAGGCAGGAAGGCTGGGGGGGATGTGCCGGGAGCTATGCCCGTGCCAGATAATGCCGGGGGTCCCCCCAGCCTCCTGGGGAGGTGGCAGGGTGAGCGGGACAGCCTGCCAGCTAGCCCAGAGGGAGGTTAGTGGCCCACAAGCAATGCCGAGACCCAGCCTGCTGTTCTCCTGCGGCAGATCCTCTACCAAGCACATCCCACCCCTGCCCCACGCCCCGCGCAGGAGCCAGCCTGCCAGGAGCACAGCTGGCCTTCCGGTGCAGGAGCCCTGCTAGCCAGACCTGCTGGTCCCTGGGTGGGGCGCGACGTTAGGCCCTGTCGGCGGCCCCCGCATCCTGGCGTGCGGCTCCGACTCGCTGCACCCACAGGAAATGCTGAACGATCGCTCAGGGCTCCAGAGGGTGCCGAGAGGGGGGAGAAGCCAGCGTCTCTCCCTGGCCCCCGGCCACGGCTCCTGCGCTGCCCAGGCTGCAAGTGGCCGCCCCTCCTGCCCGGGCTCAAAGCTCAAGCCACTCTGCAGATACAACGCGGGCCGGGCGACTCGCCCCTTCTGCCCCACCCCTCCCGCTGGCACCCGGCACGGGACACAGTCATGCAGCCAGCGGGGCCCGTCCTCACCCGCCACCGCCCGCCCCGCCAGGGTTGTCCTCCCAGCCCCGTTAGGGACGACGGGAGGGTCTCCCATCCAGCCAGACGCCGGCTCCAGGTCCCAGGGGGCAGGGTGTCAACGCAAGCCACGTGCCCGTCGTGGGGCAGTGCTGTGGAAAGCCCTGGGGGCGCAGCCCAAGCACCGTGCCCCCGGGAGGCTGCTTTGCAAGATGGCCGCTCTCCCTAGGGTTAAGACGGGGATGGGACCTTTTCTGGGTCGGGGGCCACACCAAAGTGAGAAGCGAAACCCCCCAAAAACATCCCCGCCTCTCTGACCTGGCCCCAGACACAGAACAACACGCCCCACATCCCCTCACACACCAGAGCCCGGGGGGGGGTCTGGCTTAGTAGATTTTGTGGGGCCCCCTAGGCTCTGGGGTGGGGCCAGAAATGAGGGGTTCAGGGTGTGGGAGGGGGCTGCCGAGAAGTGGGCTTGGGGTGGGAGGGTGCAGGAGTGGGCTATAAGGTGGAGGAGCAGGGAGGGGGTGGGGTGGGTGCAGGGCTGGAGTGCCTGGGTTGGCTCCCTGCTGCTTGGCCAGGAGCCCTGAGCCGTGGGGGCTGGATCCAGGCAAACCGGGGGCCGGATTTGGCCCCAGGCCGTAGGTTCCCCACTCCTGGGTTAAGGCGGGTGGATAATTCTGCCCAGGCAGCGGATAAGGCCTGTCGTGCCCCCCCTCTAGGGCGGGACTCGGTGTATGCGGAGGCCCTGCGCCTGCTGGGAGGCTGCGGAGCGAGGCCGGATCCAGTGGCCACTGGCAGGAATAATTCCCTGCGTCGGGCTACCCTGGGGCTCCTCGGGCCCGGACCCGGGCCCGGCTACCTAGTTAGCCAAAGGGGAAGAGACCCAGGGAGCTGGCCCCACACTGTCCCCTCGCTCTGATTTATTAGCCTCGCTGGCTGCCCCGGGCTGAGGCAGAAGGGGCAGGACACCGCCCGGCGGGAGGGCTGAGGGCCCCCTCCCCACAACTCCCCACAGCTCGGCCCCTCACTCCGTGAACCCCCCCCCCCGCCTTCCCGTCCAGTCGCAACCCCTCCCCCTCCTGCTGCGCCTGGGGCTGGCAAACATTCCCGGCGCAGGCGGGGTGCTCCCAGGGCTGCACCGGGTGCAAAGTCCCAGCCGTGTGCCAGGGCGCGGGGGCAGGGCAGGCTGACGAGCCTTGAACCTTGCGGTCCCGCGACAGCCCCCGATCGCTGCAAGGCCCAGACCCTGGGACGGCCCCTGGCCGGCCTCCTAGCCGCCCACAGCCTTGCCCTGGCTGATTTCCACCCTGCCCGGGGCGGTGCAAACACACAGCCCCCAGGGAAGCATCACTGACCTCAGCCAGGCCCCCGGGCGCATGCCGGGCGGGGCAGAGCCGCACCCCCACTCAGCAGGAAACACACCCCAGCCCTTCGGTCCGTCCCTTCGCCCCCAGGAGAGAGAGACCCAGGCCCGCCCGCCCTGGCAAACAGGCGCTGGGGGAGTCCCCTTGCTTCCCCAGGCTGCAGCCCCTCTGAGGAAACGGGGACTCCCTGGACGCCACGTTTAGCCTTTGGCAACAGCTGCTGATCCAGCTGCTCTGGCCTGAAAGTGGCTCCCAGCGAGCGGGCAGAGCAGGGGCTGAACCCCTCAGCGCTTTCTTCCCCGGACCCCAGCCGCCAGCGCTGGGAGGAGCGAGCCGTGGGGCTCGGCCATGTGAGCCGAATCGTCTCCCAAGCAGCCTCTCTGGGCTCAGATCCTCCCCCTCCCCCCGGCCGGGCCTGCTTGCTTCCAGAGCACCGAGGCCCTCCGCTGTCCCCAGGCCCACGAGCAAAGAGGGAGTCGCTTTGTACCCCTGCCCTTCCCCAGAGCCAAGTCCTGAAGCAGAAGCCTGAACCTCTCCCCTGTGCCCCCCTCCACGGGACTTCTCCAGGCGGCAAAGAGATTTCTCATGTCCTCCAAGAGCTCTTCCCTCTCCTCCACCCCCCCCACACTGCCCTACTCCAGGAGGGGCGGCTGGGGGTGTTGCAGCTGGAAAATTTCCCGGCTGCACCGGGCTGGCTTAGTGCAACGTTTCCCCCCCTCCCCGGTTTGGGACCAGGGACCAGCTGGCTGCATTCCTACGCTGCGTCAGGGGCAACTCAGCGACTGGCTCCGGGAAACGCTGGAGTCAGTGAACCGAGCCGCAGCGCCGCGGCCCCTGGCCTGCCTGGAACCACACAGCACGGTGGCAGAAACGGGTCTACACTAGAGCGCCTGGGCTTGCAGGGGTGGGACGCGCTGGTGAAAAAAGGGGAGTGCCGACGAAAGCTAGGAACGAAGGCCACCCGCCGCACCTGGGCTCCTCAATCCCAAATTACAGACAACGGGCCTGATTTCAGAGGGGCTGACCCCCCCGCCACGCCCCCGGGAGCCAGGAGATTTCGGAGCTTAGCTGTGGGCCTCCAGGCTGAAGGTCTGGCTTCCCTTCACGTGGCTGAACTCCACGACCTGGTCCTGGCAGAGAGGCAGCGGCGCTGAGCTGCGGGGAGAGCGACTCTTACAAGGAGCGGGGCAGAGGTGAGGGGAATGACCTCCCTGACCTAGGGAACGCAGCGCCCACGTCACGGGCAGGAGTCGAGACACGGCCGCGCGGCTGAGTCAGCAGAGAACGTGCCCTCCGTGGGGCGGGGGCGCCCTGCAGTCATGCATTCCACCGCGCCGGTTACACCCCGTCCTCCGGCACGTAGTGATGCACTCCCCTCCCGCCGCTCCAGCTTCCGACGTGCCCTGGCAACCGGCTGAGCATCGGCAGCGACATCGACACGCCCCGCTTGGGCTCAGCATCTCCCGGGAGGGAACAAGCCCCGTGATCAGCGCAACACAAAAAG
Source organism: Pelodiscus sinensis (assembly GCF_052426305.1). Classification (NCBI taxonomy): domain Eukaryota; kingdom Metazoa; phylum Chordata; order Testudines; family Trionychidae; genus Pelodiscus; species Pelodiscus sinensis. The sequence continues at coordinate 131,255,017 of NC_143055.1, read as the reverse complement.
AACCGACCCGGTTCCCTCACCCCCCATTGTTCTCAGCACACGCCAGCTGCACCCCCCGTCGGCTCGGCGGGAACCAACTGCTCTCGCTCTCGTCAGTGGCACGGAGCCAGGGTTCATTGGCTAGCGGGCAGGCTTTTCGTCTGGGGTGGCTCACCCACCCCCGTACGCCTAGGTCAGGTTTTCCACGCGCCAACCCTCCTTTTCACAAGCAAGTCAGTGCGGTTCCGCGCCCTCCCGCCAGCGATCACGTGGCCCCAGCTGGGTGTGACTGTGTGCGGCCCCGCCGGGCTCTGCCAGAGCAGCGACGAGGATCTCCAGCCCCTTGCCTATGCAGGTGGATCGGCAGGGTGTGTGGCAGCCGGCTCCTGGGATCACACACGGTACCGTCCCCCAGCGGTGGAAGTAACTGACAACGTCTTACAGGGGCGGTCCTGTTGCAACCTGGGTCCCTGCCAGCTCATTCAGTAGCTCCCTGCTGGCTTTTGCCGCAGCTCGGCCAGCTCTCGCTGGAGCCTCGCACCTGCGTGCCCCCGCTTCCTGTCACCTCCGCTGCCCTGGGGCTCGGGGGGGAGGGGCCTTTCACCCCACATCCAGCAGTGTCGGCTCTCTCGCACGAGCATGCAAAGAGATGGGCTTGGCCAGCCACCAGCCCACGCACCAAGGCCAAGGAGGTGGGCTCTAGGGCGTCGCAGATGGCTCCCTTATCCCAGCAGTTCATGCTACTTGGGAGGGGACCTTGCTCCTTGTCTGAGGGGCTGCTGTGTGGGCCCCCTATAGTGCACCTGTGATACCCCGACCCTGCTCGGTGTGGGGCAGATAGGAGCCCTGCGTGTGCGCTGGCGACGGAGGCGCTACACAGACGTGTCCTGCGGGGACGAGCCACGCCCGGCAATGCCTGGCGGGCAGGCGGGATACAGAGCCACTTCCCTGCCAGGCCATCGGTTCAAAACCCACCCCCCCTCGGGGGTGAGCGAAAGGCACGGCCTCGGTTCCTGGGCCTCCGTGCCCACGGGCTGCAGCGCACGCCACCCACATCCGCCACTGGGCCCCGTTGCTGGAGGCCCTAGCGGAAAGGCAGAGCACTGGCTCGTGCGCAGGCCAAACACGGAACTGCAAGGATATGGTGCCTGTGGACTTGCACCAGGTCTGAATTTAGCCCAGGACTCTCTGGGCTACACTGGGCACTCCTTACTGCCCCCAAGAGCACACTAGGGAGCGAGCGCTCCCTGACACATCCTAGGCGTGCAGAAAATGGGTGCCCTGGGGGTGGGCAAGGAGAGGCCACATGCGCTAAGAAACAGCCGTGACGGACCGTAAATAACATCAGCTCTCTGGCCTGCTGGGTGTAACGTGAGCAGAGCCAGGTCCTGCATGGGAGCCCTCACTTGCAGTTGGCTCGCCGTAGGCAGGCGACTGAATATGGCTGCTAAACACCGTGTGCCGTGCAGGAAGCTACTCAGTCATGCCACTGCAAATCGGTGGGGGCTGCCAACGAAATTTAGCAACCTGGTAAGTGTCGAGTGTGCACGGTGACTGTCAGAGGGGATCCACATGTACTCACAAAGCTTGTATTCACTTTCCCTGAGACTGACGCTCCGGAGATCCATCTCCCGGGGTTCCATTTAGTGGGTCTAGTAAGGACCTGCTAAATCGATCACCGATGGTGCCCCCGTCGATCCCAGTACTCTAGCCCGTTGCGAGGAGTAAGGGAAGTTGACAGGAGAGTTTCTCCCATCGACCTCCCGCAGTGGGGGCGCTGCAGAAATGCGACCTTCGATAACGAAGTGGTGCATTTTAGATCGACTTCCTCCAGTGGGGTAGACCTGGCCACAGTGTATCGTGTCACAGAAGCAGGAATGAATCCCTTGGAGAGGCAGGCGCTGAACCAGTGGCCTTGCAGCCATAGTAGAATTCCACCTCTGTGGCGTGTGAGATAAGACACCGAGGTGGCCAGCCACAACCTGCTCACCGGCCTGATTGTCATCCCCCATCCTGTGGGGAAACCAACATACCAGAGACGCCTCCCCAGGTGGTAGCATGTTGCCGACAGACAGAGAACCCTGAGGACAGCTCTGGAAACACACAGTGCGATAAAGCAGCACGGCCCCTTGCTATCTCCTTGCCCTGGAGTGCCAGATAAGATTTGACCCAGCAGAGACCGTCCCAGGCCACAGTTTATCGCTGCTCCACCGTTTGTGGAGCCGCACGGTGAGAACTCCGGGCAAGCTCAGCAGAACAAGGTGATGACGTCACTGCACAGGTCTAAACGGGATCCCGGCTGGTTTTGCAATCCTGGCTGTCGACAGCTGGACGTCTGTTTCGCCACGACCTGCACGAGCTCTGCCACAAGTCCCCGGCCCGGACGTGGGAACCATCGGGTAAGGTTCTCTGCCCCAGTGTTTCTAGTCCGGGCACGGTTTTTAGTGTCTAGCACAGTGAAGAGCCTGGGAGCTTACATTCATCTTTGGACAGTGTCGTGCAGGTTTCCTTTGAGGGTGAGCACTGATAGGGCAGGTAGGTTGTCAATCAGAACACGGGCCAACCCTGAGCCTGTTAGGTCGCCAACAGTCTGACCAGCGGGGCCAAGAGCTTCTGTGGGTCCCTTGGCAAGGCCAGAAGGGGCGGGGCCTCAAGAAGAAGGGGCGGGGCCAGGACAGCCAGCCGTCAGCGCCGCCTGGGCTGTGGCACTCGTCCCCCTCAGCCCTCAGAGCCCCCTGGAGCGTGCAGCACAAAGCTCCAGCGGCAATTTAAAGGGGTCTGCAGCTCCGGCTACTGCCCAGTAATAGCAGCGCTGCCCTGCCTCCCAGGGGCATGTGAGGGTCAAGACGCTGAGGACTGGGAGGGGCTTTTGTGATACTGTAGGATACTGAGAGCCAAGATGTGGACACTCACTCATGGCCAGCGGCCCCACAGGGTGTTCCAGTCCCCCAGCCCACCCCGAGCCCAGCCGTGGCCTTGGCCCTGCTCATGCTGAGCAGAGAAGGTTACGAGTATCCTTATGTTGTTCCCGCCATTGAATGGTTTTTATTTTGGTTTTTCAAAGGCCCGGTTGGAATCTCGGCTGCCAGGCAGGACTCTGGGGAACGGGACCTGTGCCCAGGAGCAAAGCTGGCAGACTCGGCCCTGAGAAGGCTAACCAGCACTATTGCAACTAGGGATGTGAATGGGTAACCGGGTACCGGTTAACAGGTAACAGGTACTGTGTAATGGGTAACTGGGTACCGGTTACCGGGTATTGGGTAATCGGGTAACAGTTACTATGTAATGGGTAACCGGGTAACAGTTACTGGGTAACGGGGTAACGGGGTAACGGTTACCGGTTACCCGGTACCGGGTAACTGGGTAACCGTTACTGTGTAATGAGTAACTGGGTAACGGTAACCGGGTAATGGGTAACCGGTGCCTGGGAGCAGCCCCCTGCCTGCAGCCTTGCCATGGGCAGAGGGCTACTTCAGCCTCACCAGGCCTCTGTGCGGGGCTGCTGGTGCCCAACCTGCATGGGCTGGGAGCCGGCAGCCCCGGTTGGGGCCAGGAGCCGGTGGCCTGGGGAGGAGCCTGGAGTTGGCAGCCGCAGGTGGGGCTGGGAGCCGTGTGCAGGGCTGGGGGGCTGGGGGGCTGGGGGGCTGGTCCAGCCGGCTGGAGTGGTCCCCGACCCGGGATTCCGGTGAGTCAGTTAACTGGCTGCACGTTCGGTTAACCTAACGCTTGACTGGGTCACGGATTAAACGGGACGTAAGAGCCCTAATTGCCATAGAAAGACGCAAGCTGCCTCCAGCTCCTGCCGGTAACACTGAGGATGGGAAGACGGGGGCAACCCCGGCAGGATTCCCCTGCAAGCGACGCTGCCACACCTCCCCCCCCCCCCCAAACATTAGCCTGCTGGACAACAGGGCTCGCCGGCCTTCGGGAGCTCCCGTTCTGTGGAAGCCCGTCAGGAGGGGCTGTCCCTGGCCTTTTGACCTGTGGCTGTTCTGATACCCATCAGGTGGTGAAATATTTGCCTCAGCAAGGCCTGGGTTGAAGGGTTGCGGCCGCGCCGGAGCGTGACAAGCCAGTAAGATTTATGAGGCACTGACAGCTCCTGCCCGGGGCCGGCCCAACCACCCCGGAGCGGGCGCACTCTGCTTATCACAGACCCGGTGCCGCCAACTTGCCCGCGCTCCCTCAGCCCTGCCCGCAGCGATGCTCCCCTGGCCTGCTCTGGGCACTTGGGCGCGCGCATGGAGAAAAGACAGAGGCCGACAGTGGATGTTCTGCAAGAAGAATGTGGTAGCCGGCTTTGGGGCTTCAGCCCATCTCTGCTGACTGGGTCAGGCTGAGGCCTGGGGGGCAGGGAAACAACCCCCCAGCAGGCAGGTGTGGACTCTTGTACCCGCCAGGCCTGGGGCGAGATGGAACCGGGTCCACTCTCCTTAGAGCCCGGGCTGATGCTGGATTTATGTGCAGCAGCATGTGCCCTGCTGTTTAATCCAAGGAACATCCCTGGAGGCATTCAAAGGAAACGCCCCCCAAACCAGGCGCGTGCTGTGGGGGGAGAGGAGCAGTGGGGTCCCCTGGGAAACAGACCGGCTGACAGACACAGCGTGGATGGGGCCTATCCTACTCAGTCAAGGCATAACCAGCAAAACAAGTCATTGGCAAGAAATAGTCGTAGTGCCAGCTCTCCTCAGTCCCCAGCCAACTCCACTGGCGCTAGGCACCGTTTTATGATAGCGTTGAGCCCTTTCGTTTTCAGTCTAAATCGATTTTTACTGAAAAAAATCCCCCCTTTACAAAAAGTATTATTCCCTTTTTGCATTTTTCACCCTACTTTTGCATCGTTCAAATATATAAAAAAAATGGCCTGTTTAATTAGGGAAATACAACACCTTGCATGAGATTTTTGTATTATATTCACACGTTAGTCTATGTGTATATGCAAAGCCGCCCGTTGAAGTAAGGCAATGTGACAGTCAAGAAACGCACAATAAACAAACAGCGGGCACACAAGCTCGGAAGTGCGTGAGCCTCTGACAGGACGGGGAATCCTGCACCTACCCCATACAGCAGATAATGGTTTAAAGATGTGACCCACTAAAACAGGGAAAAAATGAAAACCTGTCCAAAATCCATATCAGAACACAAGGAAGAATTCAAAAGTTTAAAAGCAAAAACAAACAAACAGGAGAATAGGATGAAGCGGAGTGTTTGCACTGCAAATGGGGTGGCCCAATTATTAATGTAAATATTTATCACAGGCTAACAGTTCTGAGGCTGCAGTGGTAAACTGTTTATTCAAATGAAACGGTTTCTTTGGGGATTGGAGGTGAATTGTTTGCTTAAACTCCAGGGCGGCACCGTGCTTTGAATTCTGTTTTAGCTCTACAGCAAACCACGTTAATGCTCTGATGAGTGGAATTCTAGCTACTGACTCCTTTGGCCCGCTGTCTTTCCGTCCTCCAAAATAAACCGCGATAGTCACCCCGAAAAATTATTAACAGCTTTCCCCCCATCGATTTCCACCTGTTTTTGTTGCTGTAGGAATAAACGCTGGCAAATTCCGACAACTAAAAAGTGAAAATGGAAGACCCTCACGAAACTGGAATGTGGGTTCATGAATGATTTTTAAACAACAGAGATGTAATCCCCTGGGACAAAATCATGAGGGCTGGCTCTGCTGTCCTGAAAGAGACGTGGCCTCAAGAAGAAGGGGCGTGGCTTGGAAAGAAGGGGCGGAGCCTCTGGAGGAAGGGGCGGGGCCAGCCCTGAGGGTTGCCTGGGGATGGTGCCCCTCCCCCCAGTCCTCAGAGCTGTATGAAGTGCCCGACTCGAGCAGCCTGGGGCTCCAACTACCGTCACTGCAGTCACAGCAGCAGCAACCGGAATCCCCAGGCCCCACTGAATCACTGGGCCCCAGGGCAACTTCTCCCTTTGCCCCCCGATCGGTAGGCCCGGTTGCTTGGGAAACAAAACGATTCCCATATGACATGGTGCTGCGACAGCGCTGGAAATCCCCATTCAGGGCCTTCCCCTGCCTTAGGCCTGACTGCTCCGGTCCCCCCCGTGCGTGTGGGCTGGGCGAGACACAGTTTGGAAAAGCAGGCTGTGTTCTGTAACTCCCCCCCCACACCCACACCCCGCCCCCCCGGCCCTGCGTTATTTGCTGTACGTGTCGCTGCCTGGCTCAGCCTCCTGCTGCCTGCACGGTGCTCTGAGAACTCAGCAGCACGGCCGTGAAAAGTAACTGTAGTGTGGTGGGTCTTGACCCCAGCTTACTCCTGCTCTGGGGTCAGGAGCCGTTCGAGGCCCAATGAAGCCGCCCCCATGCAGGCAAGGGAAGTGTGTCCGGCTTCAAAGGGGTCGCATGGTCACGGCTCGAGAGAGGAGATCTCCAGTCACACATGGAAGCGATTAAGGGAGAGCGCACGGCCCAGAAAGGCAGTGCCCGAAGGGCGAGCACACTGTACACACGGTGCGGCGACCATGGGAGCCAGGCGCTGTGTGGCTCCGAGCTTTCGGCAACAGGGAAAGCGTCCCTCGACTTTGCCCCTAGCCGAGCCCCTAGCTCAGCGCTTTCTTTGAAAAGGGTTTCCCCAGCTCAGCCTGCTGGGCACAGCGAGGGTGGGATATGACCCCAAACGTCTCCCACGGACACGCGGCACAAGCCTGCAGGGAAGAAACCAGCCTTCACATTAGGAGCAGGCAAAATCCCACAGCGCCGCCTGCGCTGGGGAACGAGGCCCAAAGACATTCGTGTCAGGAACGGCTGGGTCCGAACCGAGCGCCTGGGGAGTCCTGCTTCAAGCCGGCTGGCGCGAGCGCAGTTTCAGCGGGGGCCCGAACAAACAGCGTAGGACGGAGATTCTTGTCTCCTGAGCTGCAGCGCCGAGGAAGGTGCCTCTGTCTGAGGAAGGTGCCCGTGTGTGTGTGCGAGCAGCCTGCTCCCAGGGCCGTTCCAGAGCACGGCATGGCCGACAACGGAGCCATCACCTGGAGCCCTCCGCACAAGCAGAAACAACAGCCCACCTGTGCTGGGGCTCCCCAGAGCCTCTCCAGCCTACGAGTGCCCCTTCCCTGGCACCGT